>NC_091943.1:15429782-15572282 GCF_041260155.1 Ptychodera flava
CAATACCACATAAACATCAGATTTTACATGTCAAATATTAGCCGCCTCCGATGACTACATTTTGTCGTCTGCCACACAGTACGCCGCGCGCGTGGTATGCGCGCGTGGCATGCGTCTATGCATATCATGCGGCGGCCGCTATGTATCAACCGCACGTAACTGTGCTAGTCACCTATGCAAATTCTGGTGGAATCAGCAAAAATTGTTTTTCGTTTATACGCCAGTCAGTAAGACTCAGTTTTCTCCCACAGGCCATGACCGATCACCGACGCCAGTGGTACTGTGGCGTACAGCAGCGTCAGCGTAGACTCGTACTCCATAGCTTAGTTGACAATGGCCCTAGTGCCGAACGTTCGATGTTCGGAAGCTGAATTTAGGTGGGCCACCGGAATTCAAACTTTTACTTTTTTGAAGACATGTTTTTATCGATATCTCGCGATCCGCGCGCAATCGCCTCGTCAAATATCGACCGTTGGCATTAAAAAAATGTGCTTTAAAAATGTTACCAAGTGTGAGTGCCACTTTAACAAAGTACAATCACGCCTTTACCAAATCCACAGACAGGAGCAAAGAAAATGTGCTGTTTTGCCTTGTTCTAATGACATCTTCAGAGAAGCCTTGGAGAGCTAAGTTTTACATAAGTTGTAGCCAAATCCGACGTCATAGTATCTCAGGGCACGTTACTTTTCTCGTTGAAACCATGAAAGCATAACTTATGATGACAAAAAATGTCTTTTGTTAACTATGATTTTACCCATTAAAAAAATCTTTTTATTTGAAAATCTGTCCCATGGAAAAAAAATAGTTGCATCAATGAGGCCGAAAATATCTTGTTATACTTCTCTTTCTAAAATATGTTATTGTTTCAAGTACTGTAAAATGCAAGTACGCTTTCTCATATTGAGTTATGTAAAGGATCAAATTTTTGTCATGCTCTGTAAATGAACTGCAGATTTCATAATGATGAGTATGCTTTCCAAAACAGACTTTCAATTTGCAAACGTCCAGACATCTCTGATATATAAAGTTATGCTCCCGAATGGTACGCCGAGAACTGAATGGTGCAATTCGTAGCTGGTACGATGTCTTGCAAAGCAGACTTTCACTTTGCAAACATTCAGACATCTCTGATATATATCCCTGATATATTATTGTTACGCACCGAAAACTGACAGTGATTGAATGGTGCATTTGTTGTTGGTATGATGCATTTTATGCAATTATGAGTCTCTTAATTAAAAAACACTGACACGTCCCCCTCTCATTGAGCATTACAAAAACACAGCCCCCTCCCCCCACCCATCAAAGTCTAGAACAGCGGATCCCCCATGGATCCACAGCCCCCTAGGCTCAAGAAACTGAGTCCTTTACCTGTCAACACTGAGAGAGATCTACCTCGGGAAGAACCGTCAAATAATCTCAATCCGTGGTAGTTAACTATAAAGATGACATTTAACTTATTTTGACAACTAAGGAAAAAGAAGGCGTTTTTACTTTCGTGTTCGTGTGGAAAACGATATGAAAAGATTCGTTCACCCTTTATTTCTTGGAAAAAGGTTATGAAGACAACTTATTACCCTTTCCAATTACGTAAACATATACCTCCGCTGTCTTCTTCTGTTCTTTCTCCATGGCAACGTTGAAAACGGTGGTTAATTTTAGTTGATGGCTGGTTGCCCACGCTGCCAACGCCTCAAAAGTGCAGTCGTCGAAAAATTGCTCTGCTTCGCAGCTTTCTTCCAAGGCGTTGTCCAGTGTTGTGTTCAGATTGACATTCATGTAAATTTCAAGCCTTTCCGTCAGGCAACAGTCATTCTATTGGCGCGAATTTGGAAGAGCGTTGAACACCGCCGATTAGATGAATTCGTTTTATGATTTTGTTTTAATTTGATTTATTCCGTCAGGATAACAGACCTTTGACCCTTAAGTACATAAAAGCTACCAAAATATATATTTACGCTCGCAAAAAAAATCTTTCTGTTTTTTTAAGGCAAAATACTTCTACTTGGTTATTTTACATAATGACCACTTTGTGATTTCCATGAGCGAGTGAAGATTATAACGAACTAGGGGGTCATAAAAGTCCAATGGAAAACTGAACATGCCAAGCACAGGTGGTACTCGTCGCTGTTACATACCAAGCAATACCTTGAAGTCAAGGAAGGGTAGTTTTTTCCTTCCCCATTTGAGATAGAACGGCTCGGGGACAGATATTTGGACTCTCAAACTTTTGCAATTCTTTTCTGAGCGACCACTCATGGGGGCTCAATTTGAAGCACCATGGAGAAAGCAAAACAATCACCATTTTAGTTTTTTGAAAATCGAAAATTTTATTTTTCTCCATAGAGTAAACACGGGAATTGCGACCATTTTGAACTTCTAATATCGGTAAATCTTGGGTAATTTGTTTCTTTAGTACTAAAATTTGCATAGCGACCCCTGATTTTTATTCTTGATTTTGAAAGAGAATGGTTGAAAGATTCCTGTAGGAAAATTTGAGCAAAAGCTTAAGTCTTTCACTTTCGAGGCGTATACTACCTTAAATTATTCAATACATTGTGAGTGGTCTTTCTATCTATTGCACACAAATATGTTTTTCAAAATCAATTAGCATGTCCAGAATGTGCCTGGAAAGTTTGCAAATTCGTTTTATTTCATTACCCCGGGTCTTTGAAAACACGCAAAACAAACAAAGCGTAAGCTTAACTTCCATGGTTATCCCAGACTGTCTTATGAGCAGAAATCGAATTTTGTCGTGTTCAGTTATCAACGGAGAACAATTCTGTGACCATCGTCCGAGCAATGCGTGTGGATACAGGTATGGCAACAATATAATAAAGAACAACCATAGACAGTAGAGAAACACAACTTACATGTGGAATTAATTGAATATTGTCTGGAGCAACAATGCATTATGGTAGTGTGGTGTTCTCACGAGGCGTGGGAACTGAGTAAACGGGCTGTAGCGCCGGTTGCAGAACAATGGATTCAACTCGCTACAGTATCGACAAAAAACCAGTCGAAAAATGTTTTTAATATTCACGGCCACCATCTTTGTAACAGTGCCTTACAATGGAACAATTGTTACATGGTAATTGTACGCATGTGACACCGCTTACTGTGATTCAATGCGTTGAATGCAAAGGACATTCTTGCGGTTTCCCTATATGTATGTTTATGGAATGCACTTTCTCTGCTATACAGAAAGTACGCGAGCATGCGCCTCGAAAGCGAAAGACTTGAACTTTTTTCGCTAACTTTCCCTTGGAAATCTTTCAACCATACTCTTCCTAGACCAAGAATGATAATCAAGGGTGACCTTGCAAAGTTTGGTACAGTTAAAGAAACAAATATACCCAACATTTACCGATATTTGAAATTCAAAATGGCCGCCATTCCTGTGTTAACTCTGTGGGAAAAATCAAATTTTCGACTTTCTCAAAACGAAGACTGTGAAAGCGTTCCTTGCTTCAAGCGCTTCGAAGTGAGCCCCTACAAGTGATAGACCAAAATAGTATTGTGAAAGTCTGAGTGTCTGAATATCTGTCCCTGGGCTGCATGCTACCTCAATCGACTAACTTTATAACGTTTCAATTCTGAGCTTTTAAACTTTAATGGGAAGGACGGTAGGATCATCGCTTGAAGGAAAACTGGCGTTTTTCCCGGCGTGCACTGCGTGTCAACACCACAGCAAAGTTTATAATAGATATACATGAGAATGCTATGTCAGAACACGACCCCTGCATACACAACTTCAGAACAGTAATCAATAAAAGTCAGGTTGGTAAATATTGTATTAATCCCCATTCGAACGTAATCCAAAAATCAGGCAACACATTTATATGTAACGATGGCAAATTCAAAGGAAAACAAAAGACAAAATCACCCGGTAATCTACTAGTTAATCCATAGACCCTCGAGAAAAACTTCGATCCTGGGTCTTTTCGAGCCGGGGTTTATATGCCATGTCGAGATGACATCTAGCAAGCTTACCAACACTGAAAAAGGGACAGTAAGGGAGAACCATTTGATTCGGGGGGGGTTGGAGGATTTTGGAGGGAAAAACTGTCGGTAGGTGAAGAGGGAAAAATGATCTAGTAACGTCTTGAGAAAATAAATGATCCTAGCAGACCAAAGAGAAATAACCATTTGTCACAAATTCAGGAAATCTGACTCTCATGCTCCCATATTCTGTGGAGGTGCGCCGCCTTCGGCAATTATATGTGAAATATGACCAGGTCTGAGAAAGACAATGATTAGTGTACTACTAAACTTATAATAGACAGCGGCTACATACAGTGAAGCGCAACACTTGGGTGAGAGACTGTGCTTTGGAGTACAGTGATGTGAAGTGTCTCTGTTGAACGCCCCTTAGACCATATATGGGCATATTTAGATTACAGGTGACTGTATACCTTTAATATCATCTATCCTGTGCTCACACAGAATACTACTCGTTATTTTAAAACGTGCAGTTGTTAACCAGTGACAAGTAATTAACTCAAGAACAGTATACTAATAAACTGGTAATCACGAGAAAAAAATGCATTGCTTCCACACGTGGGAAAAATTGATGCAGGCCAGACAATAGAAAAAAAATATTTACTGCCAAAGTGGTGGGAAAAAAATTCTGCCATTCCCATGTCCTCCAGCCCCCCTGAAATCAAATGACTCTCCCCTAACTGTCAAATGTAGACACATGTCAGATAAACGCGCAGAATGTAGCTCCTCTCCAAGAGAGACAACGCCCAAGATTTGTTCCGAATTCCTGTTAAGAAACACCTTTGTTATACGGCGACCAACAAAGCATCTTACGGAACCAGCAACAGGAAACCCGGATGCGCGGCTATTACCACTATTTGCCATATTCACACTGTTATGTAAAGACGAGGCACATTGCATGGAATTTAGATACCATTTTGTTGTGGTCGTTGCTGAGTACAGCGTCGAACGCTCCGCCCGTGCCCATAACTTCCCTTAGGGGAGGGGGTTTCGAGGGGGTTTCGGCCACCCGAGAAGAAAAATGAATTTACAGTTAAATCTATAAGAGTAATTATATTTCGTTATCATTTCTCTAAGATGAGGGTAACAATGACGTCATGTGCTTAATTAGGTCTACCCGAAACGAATGTCAAAAATCAATTTTATATTTTGAGTTGCAGCCTACATGATGGCGTCACACAAATAATATTAGATAAATGTTCTTATCATATACCCTTACCAGTGCCCACACCGCCCCGTCATGGTGACGTTTACCGTAAAATATTAGCCGTGATATTTTACGGTAAACGTCGAATTGTGCACGATAAACGTCATCAGTTTTGGGGTGTTCTCGAACCATATTTGCAATTTGTATGGTTTTGCCTTAACCAGTCTATCAGCTGTAGCAGTGACTTGTCATTAAGGGAGTCTTCAGTTATTATGGGGAGGGGTGGGCCGGAGGAATCGGGGAGGGTCACATGTTACAAACTTGCCCAGGAGGAGGGGCACATTTTACAAACTTAGCCTTGGGGAGGGTAACATTTTACACTGCTATTAAAGTAAATAATGAATGCAAAGTCCCATATGTATAATGCCTAATGACGAAGCTGTTAAATATACGTATGTAAACATTTTTTACAAAAACAAGATGCTGTATATTTTAAATGTTCTGAACAGCGGCAATGATTCAGACTGTGGTGAATCTACAAACAGTGACAATGATAGTGATACAGACACTGATATAACAAATATTTCCCAAGTGACATGATCTGGAAGAGTGTGTACAACTTTGAAATCACGGTATAAGTGTTAATGAAATTATGTTTGGATTGTGTGGTTTTCTAAGTTTCACACGCTCTGAGCATCCCACAAATGTACGGCTTCCTTACTAACCAGTCTCAAAGCTCCGTTAGCTGTGAATTTTGTCTCTTTGTACAGTATTTTTGTTCTGTGTATCAACTGTCTGGTTCAAATTCTTGAGGCATGATGAAATATTCAGCTTATTAAAACATCCTATATTTGTACAATCTGTATTGCTAGTGTTAAAAATTGAATTAAGTCCGGACTAGAATTCATTTGTCAACGATAACAATATTCATTACACGTGTATGGGCTTTTGTGACAAGTAGAATACTTGGCATACCAACATTCTGAGTTGGACAGTAAACAGCATTTGGTACACAGAACAAGAAAACTAAAAATATGATAAAAAGTCATGGCAAATGTCCCTTTAATATCTTTGCTTGTAATATAACATAGTCAGCGGTTATATCAAGGTTATACATACATTTCAAAACTTTTGAGTATGGAGGGGGAGGGGAGGGTCACATTTAAGAAAAAGGTGCATCAAGGGGAGTCACATTTTACATGATGGAACACACTCGATTTCCTCCGACCCACGCCCTCATAATAACTGAATGCTCCCTAGGACTGATGAAGCTATGAATATCTTATAATAATTATAGTGTCATTTTACACGTATTTACACGTATGAATATCTTATAATAATTATAGTGTCATTTTACACGTATTTGCAACGACACCAATATGATCGAAACGACAACAAACAACACATTAATGCTGTTCTTGTTAATAAAACATGAACAACAGCAGCTACCACTATATTTCTCCACTCTATGATCCTTAGTTCCGCACTGTCATATGGTATAGACCATGTTTTACCCGCATCATTCTAATTACTGTAACGCCCATAGCGAACAATATTAACCACACGGTCGTTGAGCACCTATGTGCTAACACTAAAGATGAGTTTCTCATTTAACCAGATGAACATACATTTCCAAAGAGAACCATTAGAATGCAAGTGTTTTCGTTGTATCTGTATCTATTGCATGTCTCAATTGTTTTGTATGGAGGAGAAGACTGTCGAAGTGCAATGTTCTTCTTGTGCTGCCTGTATGTATGTATGTATGTATGTATGTATGTATGTATGTATGTATGTATGTATGTATGTATGTATGTATGTATGTATGTATGTATGTATGTATGTATGTATGTATGTATGTATGTATGTATGTGTGTGTGTGTGTATGTACGTACGTACGTACGTACGTACGTACGTACGTACGTATGTATGTATGTACGTACGTACGTACGTACGTACGTACGTACGTACGTATGTATGTATGTATGTATGTATGTATGTATGTATGTATGTATGTATGTATCTTTGTATGTATGTATGTATGTATGTATGTATGTATGTATGTATGTATGTATGTATGTATGTATGTATGTATGTATGTATGTATGTATAAATGAATAAATTTACTCACAAGAGTAAGCATGCATGGACTTGTATACGGATGGTCTGATGGATAGACAAATGAATTCATGGGTATCGGGCATAAATGATGGATGGATGGATGGATGGATGGATGGATGGATGGATGGATGGATGGATGAATGGATGGTGGATGGATGGAGAGTCGTATGGATAAAAAGATGTGGATGGACGGTCCACTGATTCATTAGCAGAATAGGATGTACATACACTAATGAGAAATAGGGAAGTGAAAGGAAAGACATATTGATACAACGTTTGTCCGTATATGCTCTGAATCTGGCGACATTCTCAGTACCATACGTTCACCAATCAGCGTTTTGCGAAGATAGAATGCGCCACGGCTACAGATATTTGGACTATCAAACTTCAAAATATTATTTTGAAGCTAATGAAGTATATAAGTTTTTTATCAGCTTAGTTTTATGAAACTCCGGATTTTTTTATTTTCCCCGTAGAGAGATAGCACGGGAATGGCGGCCATTTTGAATTTCTTATACCGTTTAATATTGGCCGATTTAAATTTTGCACGGTGACCCCTAATTTTTTTATTTGATCCATTGATGTAGAAAAATGTGAGTTAAAGTTTAAGTATTTTAATTACTAGGCGCGAACTACCTTACGAGTTGGGTTTTAAGGGAGTTACACCTAGGTGAAATTTTGGTTGGGTTGTATCACGAGCCCATGTCACGGAAATCTCGCTATCGCCGCCACTTAAAGCCGACAAGTTTGATATTTTCAACTCGCTTGGTGTCTGCACGCAAAAATGGGAAATTCTTAACTCAGTATGACTGTAAAGTTCTGTTTTGGCATTAAAAGGGGATTTGCTAAATATGCTTTCTAAACATCAAAACATTTTCTTTCATATGCACGAACATTTTTAATATTTCCGGGCAATAATAATGAACAATGCAGATTATATAATGAAAGTATTTATTTTTAATACACTATACATTGTCAAATAATTCAATCTACCTCTTCTATTTATCATCGTTTCGTGTGGAAATATGATTTTTATTATATTATGGTATCAAAAACTGCGCTACTGTTGCACAAAAACTTATTTTTACAAAGGCCAAAAACATTCCTAAATAGATCTGGTACTTGTCGAAAAAGTATACTGTACGTACTTCTGTAACCGAACTTTAAATTGTTTCCCCTTGCAGGCTGACTGTCTTGAAAATGGAACACAGCTCGCGAACAGCAGCCTACCACTGTAGAGCAGCTGCACCGTGAAGGTAGTGCGCCCCCGGTATTGGCTGCTTCTTCATCTTGTCCGAGAAGCGGCGGTTTCCGAACGCCGGACGTTATCGATCACAGATCGAAAACAACACGCTACACGGCCTTCTATAGTTTATTTTTTTGCCATACGGCTTTAGATTCGGCTTCGAAGCAATAACTATGTTTATGATTGTCCAAACGTACCCCCCCGCCCTCGTCGCGGAAGAACATCTGTGGTTGGCTGCTCACAGAATTCAATCGCAAACTATCCGACCAATCACGTCGTGTGTGTTAAAGTTACGAGAGTTACGAAACTGTTCGTGAACACAAAACGTGACCTCGTCGGGTATTCGTTGCGCCAAGTGATACAGGTGACCTTAAAGTCATATCAGTAAAAATACATGAGGAAGTGTTACACAATATGTCTGGTATTCCTGTTTTAATGGTGCCATGTTTTTGTATAATTAATTGAGTTCATCGAATTCAATTTGAAATAGTCATTTCTTTACTTTAGTTATCAATCTGCCAAGCTGTTTACCTCCTCGACACGATGTTTTGTCGGCTTTATTTTAGACAACCGACAGTCCACAAAATCTGTTTCCAGATTTTTTTTAACCTTGACTTTAATATCTGTATTTGAGAAGAAGACAGTAACGTTAATAATATAATGGGTGTAGTGTCCACAGTCTGCCATGCGTGTGGTTGTGCCACACTCCGTCGGGTACCACAGTTGATAATTTCAGGCTGGCGCGATGGTGTTGTTACCATTGCTGTCATATTTGACGTTCGCAGTTCCTCTTCTGACTTTCATACCAGCGGTCAACTGGAGAGGAGGGCGGTTAACTTGATGCAACAACAGACTTGATGTTGGCCGGAGGGGAGGGGGGGGGGTGTCATGCTGGTGTGTTTCAGCATAGACGGTAGTCAGTTAACTACTTTCATTAGCACCTCCATAATTGGAACGGGCGCTCCGCTTCACACATCGGGCGCGCTGCCCCTGAGGCGTATCCGATCGAAAGTGATATGTTTGGACGCTCCCGTCTTATCATGAGATTTAATTAACGTGTTAATTATGCAGAAGATTATTAATAGATGGCCTGACAGCGTGTTGGTGCTTTTGTGCTGAGTCAAATACCTACCTATTGTTTACAGCTTCAGACCTCTGTAAGCCAATTTGAAGGATAGAGTGTTTTTTTTCTGTCGATAATTTGCTTAGTAAACTTGCGGTCAGTTGGCCTTGTGCGGGGTCACGATATTGTCCGCACTCGGGTCGAACTTTGCTCACCTCCGGCTCGCCTTGGTCAGCGGACCAGCAGCCGGCGATGCCGAGGGAAGTCACGTGATCTTCGAGATGCCTCCGCGGCAACGAATCCAGGAATTCTCCGGGATTCCGTGTAAAAAAAACCCAGCAGGGTTCGTTGGCGTACCACAGATCGGCTTACTGAATAGACCTGCAGATTCCCGCCCACAGAAAGTGATTTACACTGGGCCGACACCTGTACACATGTCCGAGTGACTCTTTAGCTCACAGACGTCCATAAATTTATCACATGTTCGCCGTCTCATTACACAGGTGTGTGAGCCGTTACCGTGCGTATATTAGTATCTGCAAGACTTTTCAACCCCTCAAAGGCATTCCTAACATAGAATTCAAACCCAGCTCAATCCCTCCGCCGTCCTTTGTGCATCTTTACTCATATTATTTGTAGCATTCGTCCACCCAGATTCTTTACACAATGGGAATCGCTTTTAGAAAGCTAATGTTTATGCCTTTATTGTGTTTTTTAAAAAGAATTTCCTAAAGACACAAATGCTATTGAGAAATCTTTGCCAAAATACGAAATGAGCCACCACCGTACGAATTATGTAACGAATATGTATTTACAAACGCCACGTCATGTTGTACTTGAGACCTAAAAACTGTCTGCCCGCTGAAGATTTTCTGCACAAGATTGTGTCCCTATTTGGCGTTCCTCGCGCATTTAATTTCGCCATTACTCGGGGTGAAACTTCAGAGACCGCCAAAATTGATTTCGCTGTTTTGCCAAGATCACGACAGCTCATTAATTCACGAAGCCAGACATGTACGCTGGCATTCATGTCTGTCTGCCCGCTTCGATTACCGCTGTTACGTAATCTGTCTGGTGGAGCCGTCTGGCGAGTACGATTCCTGGGGTTCGATCACAACAACAGTGTCATCATTCAAAATCCGTTTGGAAACTGCTGATGACGAAGTTATAATTTTACAGAGATAATCTCAAAAATACGGCTTTTCGGCTTTTCTTAATTTTTTTTCAAACAATTCTCCGTGGATCAGTACAGTTTGTCAAGCAGACGATCAAAAGATGCTTCCAGTTATCAGATAGATTAAGCTGTTCCTCAAAGTGTCTGTTTATGCAAATGGTCTTCTTTATTAATTTAACTGTGTCGAAATCAAAGATATCGGTGAAACTGGGAATCGCGAGTTTTGCCACGTAGCAAAACCTCAATACAACGTCAAAGTCAAAATGGCGGCTATATCACTGGCTAGTCTGACCATCTACGACTCTCGTGAACGGCTTGGCTTGTCTCTCAGTGAAATATTTGATTTTAATACTGAATCTGCAACCTTGATATCAATGCAAGCCTATTCATACGAAGGGATTTCGAGGAGGGAATTTGGCCGGATGGAAATTCTGTCTTTTTTTTTTGTACAACTCAATGGTTTGTCTGTAATGGCGAGTCCTCAAAACTGCTCGACGAAAAGTATTATAGCACAGGAAAAATCTTTCGGTCCGAATTTCTATTGAACCGGCGTGCTTATGAAGATGGCAGTGTCATTGATGGAAATAGATTTTCCACCTACTCCGTGTTATTTCCACACTGATGGGGTCACTCGTCGAGCTGCAGCCACGGAACGTGCTAGTTCGAATCCACTGCTCATGCGCCGTGAGCGGTGATTCGCGCATCTCAGTTGCCGGGGTTTGCAACCCTGGCCGTGCGAAGAACTTGCTGAGTTTACTTTGAGAATTCTGTCACTTGTCCAAAGGCTAGAACGGTCTCCTCAACGCCAAATTCGTCAATTTCAAATAAGGGGTATATTATGTGTGAATTCAGTTTTTTAACGGGGGGGGGGGGGGGGGGTATGGCAGAGATCATGCATGCACGGGGACACGTTGGTCCATCGGCGGGGTCCATCGCTCTGTACGAGATCATATATTTCCCCAAAGTTTGCAAATGCCTCTTTATTAAAGGTGATTTGTTGACCAGCATGTTCAGTTTATAGATACACGCTAACACTCACAATGAACCACAGGATCACTTTTTAAGAAATTCTTAGTGTCATGCTTTTGTTAGTTTTCGCTGAAATACCTGTACCTTATTTGGCATTTGTTTCATTTATTTTCATCCAGATCGAATGGAGTGGAGGGGGAGGGGTTATTCTCGAGGACCGATTTCGTCTTAAAATGTAAATTTCCCGCCAGGTAAAGACAGTGTATAGCTATCGATCAGCGACATCCTCACGGTGACTGGTCGCGTTTTGAGCAAATACGGGATGTAACACACCTTTCATATCGGGGCTGATACTCGGCTCAACTATGTCGACAAATAATTATCTGAATATTGCGTTTGAAGAAGCACCGAGGCTGGTCTAAAGCCAAGCCATGTGAATTGAACAAAAAACAAACATTGCATTAGTGCACTGTATATTACCAACGCCGCGAGAAGAAAGAGATAGATGCCTCAATGATATAGTAACCAGGAAAACCACGGGACATTTTGATGAATTGACAACAGATTGAAACTCACATTTCTTATTCGCTAAGTGTACAAGAGGCCCACTACATCAACGCACTCACACGGTTCGAACTCGCGTCTTTGCAGAGTCGAGCACAGGGAACTTAGTAATCTTGTTGTTGTTGTTGTTGTTGTTGTTGTTGTTGTTATTGTTGTTGTTGATGGTGGTGATGATGATGATGACGATAATAAAAATATTAAAAAACAATGTCTCATTCCTTGCTGTTGTTTGTCGATGTTGTAGATAATTGTAAAAGAAAACTGTGATCGTGACCAAAAAACGACGTAGTCGCCCAACGTCACTCCCGTCTTATTATACAAGCTTGTATAATAGGACGGGAGTGACGTTGGGCGACCTACGTCGTTTTTTGGTCACGATTACAGTTTTCTTTTACAATTATCTACAACATCGACAAACAACAGCAAGGAATGAGACATTGTTTTTTAATATTTTTTATTATCGTCATCATCATCATCATCACCATCAACAACAACAATAACAACAACAACAACAACAACAACAACAACAACAACAACAACAAGATTACTAAGTTCCTTGTGAGTCGAGTTGGAAGTTGCCGCCATAGACGCAGAATTACACTGCTTGGGGGAATTCCAACGACATTAAAAAAAAATACCGAAAGGTTCCTCCGGTGGAAGTACACAGATTTGATTCTCTTCCGGGACAGGCTACCGAAAAGCGTAATATCCAACATCCCTTTTCGACGTGAATAGAAGTTCGCTTGCCGTGACCTCTGTGGCAATTTCAGTCGGTTTTGGTAACGTTTTATTCGATCGATGGTCTACATTCGATCACATGTCGAGGAAGGGCAGTTTTCTGAAATGACAAGCCCGTGGAAATTGGAGGTGATTGCGAACAAGCTCGTTAACGCCAACGAGCTGATATTTTATTTTTCGTTCACACCTTTTCTATTTGTAATCCAAAAGTTTCATCTCAGTGATACTACATAACGCTACGTATTACAACCGAGAGAGTGATGCTATTTGGGGAACTCCGGATACGCCGTTTTGGTACGAGTTCACGCGAGCGGCGACCATTCTTTGCAGAGGAATATTCGTCACGGGTAAGTTTGACAATAAGGATGTCCACGCTATGGATTTTGCAGAGCACTGTGAAAATATTACTGAAAGGTGAGCCGGGGGGCTCTATTTGGCGCTGTTGTGGATTGATTACGAACTTGAAGGCCGAGACACTATAGCATGGTTTTTCCCTTCTCTCGGGAAATCTCGTTTGTATCGCCTCAAATTCTAACAGATCTCACAAATTCCATCAACTTTCGGCCTTGGTCCCATTAAAACTGAAGAAGTATTTTGCCCCCTTTGATCAAGGCACCCATCTTTGGCTGAGTGGGCGGCGGCGGCAGACATCGACAGAGCCCTGTCCCGTGGCAGAGAGGTGCGGGCTGGGAGACTTGACAGAGTCGCGGACATAATGTAACGAATTGTCACCAAATACAGCACTATTCTGCCAACCGTTAATCTTATAAATTGTGTCTGCTGAAAAAATGCCCAATAGAAGCGACCACCTCGTCGACTTAATCGTGGATATAGGTGTTGGGCAAATCCTATGTCTGAGCACGGCTATGGGGACCTGTTACGTCATAGAACTGCGATAACTTAGGCAAAGTCCCTATATATTATCTCGTCAATTTGGAAACTTGGACTAGTAGATCATGGTGATGCTAGCAGGGTTGCTGACAGAGATCTTACCCACTTGCCAAAGATTTCCGACGAAGCTAAGATTTCGTTTGTCATTGCTGCGTTTCCGCTGTTTGTCGGTCTCAGATAATGGCGATCTCTCATATCTGGCAAACACACACACACACGGTTTCTCTGTTGAAAACCTCCACGTTTATCCCCCCTAAACCTGGAACACAGACCACCCTTCCAGTATCAGGTACACAGGGTGATGTCAAAGTTACATAACCAACAGAAATCCGTGTGTTTCAGGAACCCAACGCTCGGAAAAGCACGTAGCCCCACTCAATCGCAAAGAAACAGACACATTCAAATTTCGAAATTTTCAGCAAATTTCGAACATCAGTCAGCTGGATTCAACGAAAACATGGGGAGGGAAAGGGGGGAAAAACAGTTCCACGTCGTTTTTAATGTTTAAAGTGTTTTATTAATTTTGGTGAAGACTGAACTTCGAGAAATGTACACGAAAATTCACCCAGAAATTGACAAGATACAATGTGCACATGAGGTATTCTTCGTATAGTAATGTTTGTTTCATCATTGTAGTTTGTTTGTTTGTTTTTTTCTAATTCTCGTCTTGAAAACCATTATAAAAAAATCCACTTACACCTCTCTCTGTAATTGAAGACAGTGTCGGCACCTCCCACACAAGACCGCGCGGGAGCTCAAATTTGGTTTTCTTTGTACACGCAGAGCGGCAATTTTACAGGCATATATATTTTATCTGTAGTTCAGTTTTAAAATCGTTTACTGTGCTTCCGTAGCGTCAATGTACAGCAAGCGCGTTCCCTTTTCAAGGTCAAAAACAAAATTTAATATCAGTACTTAAAAATCTGTTTGCTATTTTCATATAAAAACTTTCTTTCTTTTGTCAAAAAAAAAATCATTTTCAAGCTTCACTCCAGCACGGTCAGTGGTCGATGACCCGATCAGCAAATCTTGAAAGTAAGCTAACAGAGCAAGGCATCTCGACCTGTTCACACATAATGCGTGATCGCCGTTTAGTACTCCACCTTCAAGTTAAATCTGTACTCTTGTCCAGAGCTATATCTCTTAAAAATTCTTTTAGCACAAAACAAAAAATGAGAGACCTTTTAGTTCCTTTGAAAGCCTTAGGCACAGGATAAAAATACTACACTATATTGTACAGAAATATTGAGACATAATCATGCTAGCGAAAATATCCAGATTTGGGGCAGTAATTTTGTTTCATTACTATACCTGGAAAATAATGCCTTACTTTTAGAATTTTTTTTAATCACTAATGATTTCAATTGCAAAAAATACTGATATCACAGTACAGAACGGTGTATTGCACAAACATCATATCACTTGTGCAGAAAATTTCCCATGTATCTCTTTTTCTTAATCTGTATAGCATATAATTGTCGTACTCCCCAAACACAAATGATTTTTTTTCTAAAAAAAAAGTATTAGGCTTGAAAACACAAAAGGAGAAATCACATGACGAAACGATGCTGAAACAATGCAAAATGGTTGCGATGGAAACCTGTTAAAAACTGGAATGCTAAAACACCCTGGAATGCTACATAACATTTGGCAAAATATATTTTGTTAGTTGCAGGCAAGAAACTGATAGGTATATCACTACTGTTTTTGTACTTTTTTTCTGTCGCAAAAAAGTGTCATCTTCAAATCAAAGTCTGAAATTTTAGAACTTAACTGTTGGTGCAAATGGTACAAGATACCGGTTCCCCTTAAATCAAAATCGTTAGTTGCTTTTTTTTGTATCGTGAAAGTTCGTACTAACACAACATAAGAAAACAAACTCACTTTAGGCTCTTCTGAAGAGGGTCTTTTTAGTCTGCACAGCGTCATACACACTAAACTGTTCAATAAATGACTTGGAGTCTATTTCCTTTCATGGTTGAACCACACATTAATATAATTTTTGTTTTGGCTATTCTATTAACAAAGTCCGATTACGGTGAGTTTATTTTGGTGACACGGACAACGAAAAGACGGCAGTGGGTGACTTTTCTCCCCTACCTTAAAAAAAGACGTATTCCCCCTTCTTTACATTTTTTGGAACTTGTAGGACCCATCACACAAAAAGTCCACAAGCTTGCTTTTTTATACTTTTGATATCACCTGCATATTTTTTTCACATGTCACCTTCAAGGTTCTGACACAACTTGTACAGCTCCCAATGGCTCAAAGCCTAGTGAGAGAAACATACATTGACCTCCCCCTTCATTCTGAAAGGGGACTCCCCCAGGCATCAAAAGCCAGTGGAAAGTCCTTGGAAGTCCTTCTCAGTTTCTTCAAGTTCATCATGGATCGGACTGCCTGTTTTTTTCTCTCCCTGTCTGTCTGGTTTTTTTTTATCAGTTTCTCATTTCCTTTTGCTGTGCAGCATCTCCATGAGTAGACTGTTGTACGGAACTTCCCCGCTCAGATGTTTGTAGTACAGGTAGTCCTCACCCAGGAGGCTGACTTGCCGGATCTCGGGCAGCCTCAGGAGGAGCTGTCCAAATTTCTCCGTCACCTCCGGGTAGTTGGATATGGTGTAGTCAAGCAGAGCGGCGTGGATCTGTTCCTGGTATCCTCTGATCAGGTGTATGTCCTGAACTCCCGGAATATCTGATGGTGGGAGGAAAAAAGAAATACCAAAATGGCGACCATCAGTGAAGGGCAAACAAAGTACAGCTGATAGCGTGCACGTCAGCCAACAACGAAGAAACTCGAAGGGGCATTTTAGCATTTCCTGATTATAGAAAATACTTTCAAAAATCGGATTTTACCATCAAACTTCCTTCCTGGTGTGTACGTTTTCGACCAAAATTTACATAAATCTTCGACAGAAGATTTCGGTTTTTGCTTTAACGACTCCCTGAGCTCAATCGTTTGGTAGCCATATCACAAAGCCACTATTATAACCACAGTACCCTATATGAACAATGTTCAGACCAGTTTCAAGGCTTCGCCATTGTTGTCAGCATTTTGTGGGCCATACATTCATTCACTAGCCTAAAAAAATGACACGTCGTTGACCGCCTTTTCGAGTGTGTCTGTGGCCCACTGCTTGCTAAACTCGCTTTTGTTGCCGCAGTCTAGGTGTACCAGAAATGATTTGGGAAGGCGGACACACACACACACACACACACACACAGACGCTGAAAATATGCTAATTCTTACCAGGGTTGAGGAGCAGAAGATATTTGAGGCACATGAACTCTTTCCTGTCGACTTTCAGCTCCCTCATTCGCTTCACAATCTCGGCCATGCGGTCAATTACGTCGCCCAAACCGTACATGCGAAGCTTGGCGAGGTCAACCGTCTCTCCTGTCACCAACACCATGCTTTCCGAAATGGTCTCAACCTGTCTGTAGCACTGGTCGATCACAAGCAGTTCACTCCAAGCATTCTGTAATAGCTTCATCTGGTCTTCAACCTGGTTTGGGGAAATTTTCAAGAAAACGTACCTTGTTTTAGCGATTCGACCAAACTCTGAAAATCCCTAAACCATGAATACAACAAGTCCTACGACCATATCTCCAAATATTTAGGATATTCGAGGTTACATGAAGAAAATCTGAGCTAAATAATTCCAGTAAAGTGCTTCGATTGTGCCATTTTGTGAAGATTTGTAGAATAGGTGGCCTACTATATCAATTTTCACATATACCTTGATCTAGTCTCTCTCCACTGTTCCTATTTATTAATGTCGAGCATAATACACCGGATTTACAGGAACTATGTTTGTATTTTGGTATTTTTCGATCACATTTTTGCAAAACTACTGTAAACCACGGATGACATAGTGGATAGACTTAAAGATCATTTCCTTGTTTACCTTCAAATCTTTGAAAAAGAGGCTGTTCCTTGCCCAATCCACAAAGGCAAATAACGTTTGGTCGGCCAGTTTGCACGCCATACTGAAATAGTCCGTGGGTCCATTCATGTTAAGTTGGCTCTGAAGGCAAGACTGGATCTTGGCCTGCAGTTGTTTCTGGTCGGGCTCCGACCTCAACATTTCGGCAATGAGCCTGGGTGTCGCGTCGGGCTCCGTTTTGATAGGGGGCACGCCGGGGTCCGTGTACACCGACTTGAGCTCGGCGCTGAGCGAGTTGGCCATGGTGCTGACTGGATGTGAGGAGAGTCCGTTCACAGCGTTGTAGCTGTAGGGTGGGATCGACGTCACCGGCCGGGGGATGTCTGACAGTATAGGTTTGGACATGGTGGTTGGCTCGCGTATGATGAGCGCTGGCTGAGGTACCATTGGCGACGGCGTTGAGTTTTTGGCGGCGGCAGCGGCCTGGATGTTCCGAATAGCGTTGGAAATATCTGGGTTCCCCGGGAGTCCACTTGGCCGTGAGCTGGCGATAAGCCTGTTTCGCTGCTGCTGTTTTATCGCCCTGTCTCGCTTGTACATGGGACCAAATTTATTTCTTCCGCCTCGCATTCTATCTGGTCTGACAGCTGTTGGCGGCAAAAAGGGAGTAATTTCTGGTCAATTTCCCTCCAAAAAAAATTAGAATATGTTATGCTTCTGATCGGACGCATTACGACATTACGTGTTGGTTGTAACAGTGTGTTTGAAAAGTTCAGTAACATGGCCCACACTTTGTCCCATTTATAAAGCATTTTTTAAGTACAACATTTGAACTGATCTATAACATCGTTCATATAATTGTAATGCCGTCGATATGGGGTCCATGTGAAACACATGCATTCAAAAATGAACTGGGCAAGCTAAACAAGAAAGGTCAAGTCGGGCGTCACCCAGTAAAACTCCGTCGCTCTTCCCATATATGACTGTCGTCACAAAACCAGCCACAAAACTAACAAACCCCCGTATGGTCGATATATTCGATAAAGAGATTGTCGGCGGTCGAAGTCCAAAAAGAGAATGGGGCAAATTCACCCACCTTCTAGCTTCATACCAACTTTCAAGCATTTTTGGAATCGGCAGTACGGGCATCTCTTCCTCTGGGTTTTGTCGATCATGCAGTTGCGGTTCTCAATACACGTGTAGACTTTCTTATTTTGTACAGTCCGTTTAAAAAAGCCCTTACAGCTCTCACAAGTTAGGAGCCCATAGTGATAGCCAGAGACCTT
This sequence comes from Ptychodera flava, assembly GCF_041260155.1. Classification (NCBI taxonomy): domain Eukaryota; kingdom Metazoa; phylum Hemichordata; class Enteropneusta; family Ptychoderidae; genus Ptychodera; species Ptychodera flava. The sequence continues at coordinate 15,448,867 of NC_091943.1, forward strand.
GTCCCCACAGACCGGACATTGTTCGTCGAAGGCTGCCTTGAGCTCTTCGTTCTCGAAGGAGAAATCCATTTTCAGAGTTGGAGCTGTGGGGAAAGAACAGAAAACATTTTTGGGTGAATAAAAATGGGCACAGAAAAGCTCCACCGGACGTTGGTATATATCACTCACATAGAACCCACCGTGTGGGGGCCTGGGTTAACATCCCGTTATTCACATATACCGAGGCATGTCCTGTGCAGTTCGCTAGGCTTCAGGATTTAAAACAATCCACCAGCTATTTGTCACAAACTAAAACTTCCTGCAAGAGGAGAAATCGTTTGACGTAGACAACCTGACCTGCGGAGCGATAAGAACCCAAGTCAGTGGAAGTGGCCATATTTGTTGGCCGAACAACAAACAAAACGGAACCGCCGTATTTGTTAAACGACAAAAGCGACTGACTCATCGCGTATCAAAATTCCTGAAAAAAAGGAGCTCGCTAAACGAAACATCCTGTCGCTCAAACACACCAAAACTGTTCAGTGAATAGAAGCCAGTGCAATGGTAGGTTAACTGGATCCAATCCAAGCGGGCACTGAAAACAGACGGCGGGTCAAGTCAACGCGATCGGGCGTCTACCTGATGGTTGCCTTCTATATAGACCTATGTCGTCGCGAGATATGCAGTCAGTGTGTTGACCCGGTGGAAAAAAAAGGCTATTGAAAATTAAATCGTCTGTTCGTTCACACTGGTTACGTAATACACTGTCTGTGCTCTGTGTATAAATTCGCGCAGTTGATAATTTTTCTTTCCTTCCCCTGAAGGTAGTTCTGTTGGCGTGAAACTTCGAATGACATGCCCCGACTTGTAAATTAATAGAACTAAAAATTACCACTATTGACGGACTTTTCCCACGTTCCCGCCATATATATATTGACGACTAGACGATAGTTTAGGCTGATAGTGGGCACGGTGGGTGTGTTAACAGGCCGACAGTTCTACGAAGCGGCTCTCTGTTTATCGCAGAGTAATTAGAATATAACGTAATGTTCATGCGACTCGGGCTCTTAATGCTTGACAACGCTCGGGCGGATTAATAAAGTAGTGTGTGGCTTTGTCACACTATCAACGAACGGCGTGACCGTAAGGAAAGGGGCACGCTCAAATACTCGGCCATGGTGTTTCTCGACGACAGGGAACGATCGATTTTCATTTGTACGGGCTGGTCTCTCATTTCCGTAAGCGGTAGTACTGATGTGAAAGGCCGACGTGACACGGCCGAACCTAAATACTGGGGTGCTATGGCGCACATTGGATAATTAACTGTGCCAAGCAACTTTTTATTCCTGCAAAGCACACGGGTTATATTTCGCCGTCGACGTGTCAAGCGCTACGAAACTTTCACGGGTGATCCCTGAAACTACCACCATTCGACGTTGCGAAAAGTGCAACGCCCTGCACGCCGGTGGCATAATTACATATTACAGTTGTGGCGATCTGGCGAATTCATCGCAGCGGATGTCGCAATGCCATTGGTTCCGTAAATTGCAAGCCTTTTTTTTTTTTGTGGGTGCAACAATAGAGTTGCATGTACACACCCTCTCGCGGTAGGTGTTCGCCTGTACAGTGTAACCGCGGCAGAGAGTCCCCTATCGTTTGACGACGATTGTGACTGAGTCAACAACACAACCCCGTTACGCTTGGCAATATGCGACTTCTGCTAACCGTTCGAGTTTCTGAACGTGCCTTGGCAAACAACGTTTTGCACATGCCGCCACTATTAGACCACGATTCGATTAAAGGCCGTACGACGACACTTGGAACTGGTACAACCTTCTGTTGTAGAGTTTACACACAGTGAGGCATTTTCATAATTTATTTCCCTGGCAATGTACGAAAAATATATTTATGTTTCGCAAAAACAAAGCGTTTCCCCTGGATCGCGGAATATGGGTGCGTGATTGCTGGCAAGTGGTGATATGACAAGTCGCATGATATTCAAAGACGGAGGGTTCGTGAGTCCGGCCAACAAGTTTGATTTGTGCGACCACTCTAACGTTACACTGGACACTATTACCTTGACCTGAGGGGGTCTTCTTCTCCGCAGAGGCGGGTTTCTCCACTTCGACTTCGGTCGACATCGTCGCTCCGATACGTGCTCCAACACCGAAAATACAACTTGATTTTTGCACACAGAGGGACACAAGTACTTTCCAACCACGATTACAATGACCGATTGGGCGCGTAACAGCGAGGCGAAAAACCTGTGTAACGCAATGACCCGGTTTACTTTAAAACGCAAACTCACATATACACTATGCGGAAAGCATCATCGCTCAAAAAACTGAGTACGTGAGAAGATCAGACTTTGTGCGCAGTCGTACAACTTCTATTAAAAATTAAGTAGATGCAAATCTTATCTAAATAATCTCAACGGGTCACCGTTACGAGAAAATCGACGAAAGCGGCCTGCTGATTGGCTCTTAAAACCAATGAGGTGATTTGTTTTCGGTATTGAGCCAATTAGAGCGCATCTTGCTCACACCACGGATGCATAGCTAAAGCGCTACGCAACGGGGTTAACTGGCAGATTTGCACATGCGTCAATCGAACAGCTGAAACATATATGAACGAGTTGTAAACATCGTACGTAGGTACATGCTCTTATCGTACACAAGCACCGTAAAAACATCAACTCGCTGTATGCTTGATAGATTTTACCCTCCACTGAAACACAGTGTCGGCACATGATGTCACATCCGAAAATTTCGCGAAAACACAAAGAAAGTCGACGAACGCGGATCGTAGCCAACTCAACAATCCCTCCTAGCCTCCCTGGGCTAAACACCTACCGCGGCTAAAATAGGGAGGCCACACACCACGTGAGAGAGGTACCGCGCCAAATTCCAATACGTACTTAATTCGTAACACGCGTGAGTACTGCGATATAAAAACAAACAATAACAACAACTCGAGTTTGCAAGTTTTCATGAAAACTTTGTGATATGTGATATGGCCGAGATCTAGCGTGCCAAATTTTTGATTACTTTGACACACTATATGCGAAGAAGAATAAAAAATGTCACATATGAAGGACTAAAGACAATTGAGGCGTGTAAAACTGCAAGACAAATCACAATGTACCAGCCACACTGTTCAACAAAAGTGTTAAGTTACCATGACAACATGTCGGCCTTACAAGTTTTCATAAAAGGACACGGTCATTAAAAATGCGAGTGACATTTTCTTGAACTCTACCGCAGCCTCACTGTCATGAATCTTCACTTTCTTTCGAGAAACTTGTGAACAGAACACGACCCGTCCACCCATCAAAATAAAAAAAGTAATAAAAAATGGTGCTTACAATACTCACTCTCGATATTTTCGAGCGAGAACTCGCTCCAATGATCTTCCGGTCCGAGAAACAAAAGGTCTACAGCGTCGGGACGCATTTGATGATTTTCAAGTCGCGGGAACCGACCGGTTGGGCCGTGTCCACAATAATTTGTATATAGTACTGGAGTACGAACGTAATGCAACGTGTGTCACTGTACGCGTTGTGGGTGTGTTTTGCTTTCTGAATGACTCTATTAAATTAGCTGCGTTGTTTTATATGTTCCACTGTTGGCCAAGGAGACGTGAGAATTGGGTTGCCTTGCGCATGCGCCAGAGATTGTTTTCCTCTCAAACATGACGTCACTTTGATGACCAGCGCGAGTGAGTTGTTTTCCTGTGATCGAATAGGTACGTGTTACGCGCAAGCTATCGGAATGCTGTCGCCTCATTTGCATATAAAAATCACAAACATCGGCGATTGTTGATTTCGCGTTAATCCCAATCAAGAAAAGTAAACAAAAAATTGACGGAGATTGATTTTCAACAAAGGGATACAGCGCGACACCGGAAATCAAAATATATTACGGTAAATGTGTAAACGACACCAGGTTATTAATTTAAAACGGTGCGCTCTTGGCTTGTAAACATTTCGCATCAAAACAAAACATGCAAATGTACGATATAGACTGTTATTTTAAACCTCTTGAATAAAATGAAAATCAAACTAAATTGATATCACCAATCAGCTGACATAAATTGTTTTCGCGCGAAATTGGGCATCAAGAAATGTTTCTCGACTGTCAAGTAGATACAGTTGCACGTGAAGACTAGAACGTGACTTGCCTACGACGACTAACGACAGTCGATGATTCCGGCGGAGTTCCTTTTTCGCCCTATCAACGCTACGATAGGTAATTACACATGAATAACTCTCACCAAAATTCAGCAAATCGCTGTCGTACATATTGATATGCATGATGACTCGCAGAAGCCGTTGGCGAAAGAGCGTGGGGTATAACAGCGGTCGTCGTAACACTTACACACCGGAAACGAAATTTGCTCGGAACACGTTCCATTCTCACCCTTTCCTTCTTAAAGACCGATAAGCGACGATAACAACAGCCGATCTCTCTCGGTCACATTGACCTCCCTCGTTATTTAGGACGCCCAGAAGCGACTATTTGTGTTGGCTTTCACCGTAGCTCATATGGGAAAAAAGTTTATTTTTGCTATTTGATCATACTTTCATCTAGGACAGGCGCCTTTTCACGTGTGATCGTAATACATTCAAGGGAAAGTCAAGTTCCCACCGTGGCTAATGAAACTTGACCATCTCGTGTTTCGCTTCCCTTCTCTGTATCACGCCTTGGATTTTCCGCACTCTGACTGGCCCTACACTTGACTAAGTCAACGGCCACAGGTGCACAAACGAATATTGACCGGTCGTTCAACCCGCGAACTTTGCTCTGGGGCCCATGTTTTTAACAACCGTTGCGGTGTTCCCTCCCAAACGGGGCATCGCTCGGAGGACGTTGGACAGGAGACCGTATCGGCTGGGATGGGGGTCGATGAGTGAGACTGAGAACACACACCTAAACTTGAAGGTGACTTTCAACTGTAACCACAGACTATAAAAGTTATAGACTTAAATGGGGTGAGACGTCGCTGCGAAGCGTAGGTAAACCAAATGCTTCATTGATATATCTATTGGTGAACTGAACACTTTCAATCAGTCGTCACAAATATACATATGTACATACAGACACAGACACAATTTCATACATACATACATACATACATACATACACGCATATATATATATATTATATATATATATATATATATATATATATATATATATATATATATATATATATATATATATATATATGTCGTCATTTTCAGTCTGTGTAACAGCGCTATACGGGTGAGTGTAGAGCTTGCAGATTTAGGTCAAAGCCGTCGGGCGTGGAATCGCTCACTCTGTGTACATACGCGGCATTTAAAAGATATGTGTTTTAATATAGTCATTAAATGTATTAATTTTGCACAGTTTATTGACTCGCGGTCGTTGACACCATCAGCGACAACGAGGCGATACAGCTGCAGGGCAACGACCACACATTTAACAGCGCGCTTTTCCCGAAGCAGTCTGCTCAGTGCGGACATGGAAATTCTACGGCGGGGCGAGGAACAGGCTTTGAACCCATTCAGCACTCAGTGGGGATTCGGGCATCGCTATATACACTTGTATTAGTACGAAGCGAAAAAAAAAATTTCAAATATTAGTTCTCGGGTATAGAATGTGCACCATATTGATTGTACTCACAGACTCGATAAAAAAAAAATTGAAATTTAATATAGCGGGCTGGTATGTTAAAAGAGTTACAAACGTAGGGATTTTCAACGGTCAGTTTGACAAGTAAAATCTCTTTTGACGATTTCGAAGATATACTATTGTGGAAATACGAGGTTACACGGCCTCGCCTGACGGAGATCTACTGCGTCGCATATTAGACGGAACCATATTGAAATTTTGGCCGAAGGGTCAGGTTTTCTGTGCTTTGGCATAATTCCAAACCGCAAGAATACGAACGATACACTACTGACAGCACCGAGGCAAGCTTTTAAGATCGGAAAACCAGGTACTGAGTCAGTCGGCAAGAATACTCTTTCATACGAAGAAATAGTAGGCAAGGAAACTCTTGAACAAAAATAAACAATGTAAAATTTGTTACCATCGCCAATGCAACGCGCACATCTTCAACATACAGAAATATGTGTCGAGCGAGGGTTTAATTTATCGTCGCTGCCGACCAAGCTATAACTATTCAAAACTATAACGCTGTTAACAAAGTTCCATCAATACACCGCGCAGCTCATAAACAAGACAGAATATATACTCACAACGCCAAGGAATTAAAATATGTTATCTTGAATTGCGTTTTCCTACCAGAACTATCAAAACCCGGTGGATCCGATTTATTGCGTCCGACTGCAGTCACTTCACTACCATTTGATGGGAGCTGGGTAGGGTGGGGCGTGGTCCCTGGACCTTGTGTCGGACTGGAAAATGTGCAACAGGGAGCGCTGACGACAAGGCGCGCAAAAGACGATTTTGGAGTAAGAAATGGCAACATTGTTATGGTAACTGTTCACGTGACCTCGAAATAATTACAAATTCTACTGCACTTGAAGCAAAGCGATAAATTTGTGACCGGTGACCCACATAGTAAAGTTAGGGCCAATTTCTAATTTCGTGCGAGTAACTACAGTAGATACACCTTTTAGCGGCGGTTACTAGTTTGTAAGTTGGGCGTTGAGCGAAACTTTGCGATCGCTGCTTTTGCCATTTTTTCCACGAAAGCAGTTCGTTTGTTCTGACGTTTCTCAATGCTTGATACTGAGAACATTTCTCGTCATAATTCGATTTATAAGTTAAGATTATCGTCCTGACAGCATTTGTCTTATTTAAAGAAGAAAAGTGAATATAATTTTTTGAAAATAAATGGAAATTCTACAACGATCTTCGCCGCCTACACCCGAGAAACATTTTCCCGAATTTGTACGATGTTGTCCCCCTCTCCTTTCGATAAAGTGATTGTATCGGCGTTTACTGTCAAGTTAGAAAAGTACGAGCATGTGATTTGTGACAGTCTAGAAAAGTGTGTCTGTGAACATCGCAGGCTCAAAATAACTTAGGAGTGCGTATACATACTGGCCAAGAAAAATGTATAAGAGGGTGTGCCGGGGTTTGTTTTTCGAACTGCCAAGCTTCTGGCGCTGGGAATCGTTTTGGTGGTGGCTTGTTATGACGAGCTAACACGTCTGAAAAAGGCCAGTGGAATTGTTGAGTCAGTTAATCCAATCCTCTGGTTAGAAAGCCCCACTCTCCCCTCTCGGAAAACGCCACCACTCCGACGCAGGGTAGGTCCTGGGGGAGGGGGGGTGAGAACGCGCGGTCGAAAGAACAGCAAAATTATAACCCAAGCAGTTTGGAACGAGAAATCCCACACACAGAAACGTATAGGAGGTACAGACACACTGAGCATTATTCGAAATGCGAGTTCTGTAAGGTTTTGTGCGGTTTTCGAGCAAACCAAGACTTTAATAGCGATGAAGAGCCCGAAAGAAAACACAGATGTGTGAGCGTCTACTCGAAAGCTGAGGCACTGACATTTATTGTTCACTTGCACAAAGGACGTTTTTAGCTCATCTCCCGTGGAAATATAATCTAGGTAGGAATCACGTAGTTGGCAAGCTCAACTCACAAGATTTGACCGTACAAAAGACATTCAAAGGTCTGACCTCGAATATTGTTCAGGAATTAGACTACTGAAATTTTACACTTCCAGGGCCCCTCCCCTTTTCCCTCCTTCAGTTTTCGATTACTCGTTAATATCTCGCTCTAAAATAGCGCATTTTTGCCAGTATTTCCTCTCTCCGTTGACAAAGCTCAAATTTCCCATCGCTTTTGAGAAGTGTCTTTATTTCAATTTTGAGGTTCCAAAGTTAGACAGAGATATAGGTTGAAGACTCGACTGTTTTCTTTTTTCAATGTCACAACCCGATGTTATCTGTAGTCGACAGAGCTAATCATACTTGTCAAAATAGAGCAATGTGTCACACGATAAACGTCGCCCATTTCCCGAAGATTAAGTCCTGTTATCGACAGACGAAGGTAATAGTTCGACCTGTCCCTTTTTACATCAACACAATCAAAATTTATTTATTTGGGGAGGATTGTGGGTTTTTTCCGGTTGTCTCGCTTTCACGTCGATCTGTGAATTTGACAGTGCGTGGAAAACGTTGATGAGGTTGAGTTTCACGACGTCATTGACAAGAACTTCCAGATCGCTTTAGTAAAGTATGCCCCCTCCCCCTCCCCCACCTCAAATACAGATACTTAAGCGAAAATGTCGATCTGAATTCGGGACAGACGCTTCACAAAAGTTTGTGCTCATCTCCATGAGGCCGGGCAAGAGAACGAATAACTTGATGATTGAGTCGGAACTATTCGCGTGAATTTCTTTTTTTTTTTGCAAAGTAACCTTTCGTGATGGAGAGGGCAAGACTGAAATCCCCCAAAACCAAAGCAAATGCGTCTTGGTTGTCCGAAAGTATCAATAGCCAACACTGACAGACTTGCTAGTGACGTGACAGACCGCTCTCTGAATTTTCCATAAACGCAAGTGAACGTTCCACAAGATTCGCCGACTTTCACACGGTCACAGCGGTCCGTTTCTATTCTTTCAGCACGAAATGCGATCATGAAGCGCAAGAAATCACGAGAAAGTCGATACCAGCGGGTTTTAAACCCACAGAGGTACGTCAGAATGACGTTATTTTTAACAAACACTGGCTGTGTCAACCGATAAAATATCCTTTATTTCTTTATGGAGTTGAAGAGGTCAGATCGGGCACACGTTCCAAAATGATTGATTTTGAAATAAGCTAAGTACCGGTACGAAATGATGACGCAACTTGTATAAACCTGACGGGACTTATCGATTACTAATTACTCACTCTTTTCAAATTCTTGGTATAAATTATCAATAGCGATGCTTTCAGTTCACGTGACATAGGGAGGCAGTGGACTCATTTGCATAACCACGAAAAAAAAATCACACCCCGTGTACTACGTGTAATCATAATTTCCAACGAGCGATAGAAATCTTTTCCGGTATATGATACGCCTGTGCTATCAATGTCTTCAATTGTTAAAAACGTCCTGCAAATCCACGCAAGATTCGTTGATCACTTGGTATCCGACCTCTCCAACTGACGCGTCTTAAAGACGCGTTGCCACGCGCGCGCGCGCGTAGAGAGGAGACAGTAAACAAAACCGCAATTACACCAAGTCTCCCCTTAATCTAATTATTTTTTATCGGCGGGAGGGAGGAATACAAACAACGTATCGCAGCCTCCTACTTACAGTCGGAGTGCATCGACCTGCTTATGATAATACAAAAACGAAGTCAATCAAAGTTCACAGTTGTAAATTACAGTCTCGTTCCTACGTCACGAACTGCCGAATACGAGAAATTTCAAACATATGGCGACGGGTAGCGTGAAAAGTATTGCTTGCCGACGAGTGACAGAAGAATTTACGAGACTTGTTTCTCAGATCAGCGATCAGCCGGCGCACTTCAGAAGATACGAAAAAGACAAAACCTCACATCGTAAAACGGGCAATAAAATTTCACGCGTTTCTGTTTTGCAAAATATGTGACATTCTGACTTTGTATGTAGCTAAGAGCCCAGCTGAGAGTGCATTGCGACATTGAACGAATAGAAAGGGAGGGATGGGGGAGGCGACGTTTAGGAAAGACTTCCTTTCGCACCGATTCGTGTTTGGAGGGGGGGGGGAGGTCGAGTGGGACGGGTGATATTCACGCGGACGCGACGCGTGATCATACCGTTTACATAAATACACGTCGAAATAGTGTTGATTTCGAATGGTATGGGAACGGGGTGGTCACTTGGACGGTGTTGCGCTAATGATAATTTTCAACTATTGTTAATTTTATATGAGATGGAGAGAGAGGGAGAGTGGTGGGGGGGGGGGAGGTAAAGGCAACATACTTTTATCCATGAATCCGTTACTTAAATGAGATAAGTAACGATATGTTTAGCCATTGAGGGGAATCTAGGACAAGAATCTTCGGCAAAACGTGACCATCACGATGATCGATTATGGGAAATTACGGCCGACAAACGCCCGGGATTTGAGTGCAACCTTGAAGGCCGGCCGTAGTCCTTGAAATGTGCCTATGTCGGAAACAGCACAAAGAATCCGACGGTGGTGTGGAGCAAATGCCTCTACGCGTAGACCCTTCCCTGTCCGCGGACCCGGTATCTCTCATTGGTTTAGAGTAGCTCGTTAACGCTGTTGACAAGTTGTCAGAAGCGATGTAGGGTCGCAGGTTTACGACGGCAAGTGTCGCGGCGAGAGTACCGTAACATGACGTCAATTTGTTTGCGGGGTGGGTACTTGTTGAAATTGCTCTGCGGCCATTAGTGTATATGCCGTAAACGAATAGGTGGAGAAGCGCGGTGTGCCCCTCCTCCTCCCCCCCCCCCCGCTTGCGGTCGATCACGCGTACTAGGCGCGACAGAGACAGGGTCTATGGGGAGGTGGCAAACAGGTGTTTCCTGTGCTACAAGATTATCATGGCTATTGACAAACGTCGCTACTATCAACTCACTAGCAAACCACCGTTTCGAAAAGGCTGCTCAACCGCAACAGAAAATCGAAAATCGTCTGGAGTGTGCAGTGCGGCGACCGACTTATTCCAGCAATTAGTGAAAGAGGGGTTCAGAAAAAACCTCAAAAAGACAAAACAAGAACAAAAACAACAAAAATAAGCATAATACTCTAAAGAGTAGTGTCACCGAAACTGACACAAAGGGCGACTTTTTAAAAATGTAACGGTTCATATATCAAGCCTCAATTTTCAAGCAATTCCACGATGGTGACGTCGATCGAGAGGGAGGTGGTTGCGTTGGTAGAAGCGAAAATCTATCGAATATCCAGGGAAAAAATGATGACGAGACGCTTAGGGCCTCGAATTGGTTACCGACGGCTACCGGTATACGCGCCGATGTGGCAGACAGTATAGAAAAAAAAAACAAAAACATGAAAGGCGCGGTAATTTTTAATTCATTTCAGTCTGTGGCATTGTTGAATAGTTATCGAAAACACCGTTATTGTCAGCGATCGGAAAATTAATTGCCACACACAGATGTTAGTCCAAAATGTGCAAAAGAGTGTTATTTTAACCCTATACACGTAATATGTTTGTTAGACAGTACTATACGTAACCTTGCCAGACTTGTTAATTCTTTTGGGTCAACAAACGCTGGACTTCGATATTCACTGCGACAATAAAATGAAGCAAAATAAGACAATACTTACGGTAGTGGATATCGTGGTTTCCGTACTGCATCATTGTCCGTCGTTGCCGGCAGGCGCTACGTTTGTCTATATAGCGGAGAGAGTATACTGTTCTTCGCCAAGCGGTCACTACTGCTCTCGTAAAGGCGGCTAATTACAGACTATATCTGATGTCCAGACAGTTGATGGCCACAGACGGTTGTGTCTGATAACGTCAACACCAAAGCCGTATCGGATTGGTCTGCAGATCGGGAGGTGAGGTGAGCGGTCACGCGCGGCTCATGCGAGAGTCTGTCCGGTCGAACTTGGCCGGGGGACGGAATCAAATGGGGAGAAATATCAAAAACAATGGCAAAATAGTCGGGAGCTACCGGCTGGGCAAGCTTGCTGGCTGGCTGCTGAATGAAAAAGCGTGTGAACGACAAGTTCGCTGGCTGTGGCAAGCTGAAGCGACGGAACAGAGGGACCTTGCATGCAAATGATACATAAATGGATATTTGTAGCCTGCTAGTCAGTGGCCGGTGCATGATGGAGACGCCATAGGTGACCTCCTGATAGTTTATTAATAGATCACGTATTCCGACAAGGTGAAGATGCCGTAAAATGGGAAGGCACCTCAAGGATGACTAAAAACTCGGGGCCACGGATTCAGAAGAGCCCCTAGGGTGTGAGAGGTGGGCGTGACGGGCCAAAGGTCAAAGATGAATTTCAACGCTGAGGGGTATCATCAATGAAACAAAGTGTTAACCAGACGAAAGTGTAATAGCTTAAAAAATGATTTTATGTTAGTTCCTCTATTGCGAGGATACGATTTTCGAAAACCGAATAAATTATTACTTTCTCCATCACACCTCATATATGTCGAATGCAAAGTTTTATTAAGATTTGTGTATAATTCTCTTTATCAAAATTCATAATTTCAATCGAAGCAAAGTAAAATTTTGGCGCGAAGTGAAAGATTACGACAAATAATTATTACCGACAAAATTTGTTTTTGTACAGATGTGTTTGCCGTTCTTACTGTCCGCAAACATGTTGAAACTCGATCAAAAATATATGCTGACAATAAAATGTATACATAATCACAATGACACTGTGATGTGGGTATTTGGATTGTCAATGAAAATTTAACAAATTTATCTTATAAATTTTAAAATATCTTTATAATACTTCTGTGGTTATAAGCGAGAAAATATGTCTAATTCATTCGGAACTTACATGGGGACAGAATCGCCACCGACACCCAACCTCCCTTAAGCCAAGCAGTTGAAGTTAATTCGGCCTTACATCGATTTCGTTTTGTGCTTCATCTAACTTGTACAGAGACCCTCATAGCTGGTATCTTGGCCCCCCCACCTTCACACCGACAGAAATACCAGGAGCCGTGTAAATTGCTTTGTGTGCCTGCTTTTGAACGGTATGCGTACGATTTGTAGTCAAAATAACGGAGGGAGGAGGGAGATGAGGAGGGGAGGGGAGGGGAGATTAATCTACACAATGGGGTCGCTGTGGATTGAAAGAAGGCAAGAGACTTTAAAAGGGTATCCTTAACAAGTCGAAAAACATGATAACGAAAAAATCAGTACGCATTAACAGAATTAACACCGAAAATGGAAATAATCCTCGGACCGAAAATTACTTATGCCTGCAGACGTTAACGATGAAATATCGCCCTATGGTCACTGGAATTAACATGGCTTTATTCGTTAAAGCAAGTTTTCATTGGTACGACGGTATGGTGTTGGGGGCGCGCCCCGAGCAAACTGGGAGTGTGTGTAGGGTGAACCGCAGCATGGAAAGGCCCGCAGCACTCGGCTATAGCAAGCGGGTGCACGGAAACAGGTTTGGCAACTCTACACAATCGAGAAAGCCCAAAACAAACAATTCAACGGAACTCTTCAAAAGTCGAAAATTCCACTCACATCGGCAGCGCAGACTTGTATTAAACGCCGACGGGATTTGACGGACATCAGTAAAGTGGGGTCTCAGAGGATCGGCTGGGAGAACTGGGGTGAGGGGATGCCAGTAGGTTGCGGTTAGGCCGCGGGACTGCAGCAAGAAGTATTAGACACATGCGACTCAATGTCCAACCAGATATGAACTGAAAATGCTCACGTGTTTAATTATGTTGCAGTTATGTGTAAATTTGAACCTTTGCCACATGTTTTCAACTTCATTGAAAGTGTTATGATCAACATATTGAATAATATTCACCACAGATTAATTTTAAATCCAAGTATATATCCCCAATCAGGAAAGTTCATTAAAATATGCAAATTAGGAATTGACTGAAATGTTCTCATTAAATATGCAAATTATGAATTGGCTGAAGTAAAAATGTTAAATGACTTTCAATAATGTCGTATCATAGTTACTGTATCTTTAATGTACAAAGCAGTTCGTCAACTTTGGTCTAGTCAAGACAGATAAATATCCTTAATTAGGAAAATTCATTAAATTTGCAAATACGGAATCGGCTAAAGTAAAAATGCTTAATGACTTTTCATGCTGTATCATAGTATCTTTAATGTACATAGCAAGTTTTGTCAAATTTGGTCTAGTCAATACAGATAAATATCCCTAATTAGGAAAGTTCATTATATATGCAAATTAGGAATTGGCTGAAGTAAACGATGACTTTTAATAATGTTGTTTTATAGTATCTTCAATATATGTTGCAAGATTCATCAACTTCGGTCGAATCAATTCAGATATATATCCCTAATTAGTGAAGTTCATTAAAAATGCAAATAAGTATTTGGCTGAAGTAAAACTGCTTAATGACTTTCAACAATGTTATATCATAGTATCTTCAATGTACATAGCAAGTTTCATCAATTTTGGCAAAGTCCATTCAGATTTATATATCTAATTAGGAAAGTTTATTAAATATGCAAATAAGTGTTAGGCTGAAGTAAAAATGCTTAATGAATTTCAACAATGTTATATCATAGTATCTTTAATGTACATAGCAACTTTCATCAATTTTGGTTAAGTCAATTCAAATAAATATCCCTAGTTCCAAAAGTTCATTAAATATGCAAATTAAGAGTTTGATGAAGTAAGTATGCTCTATGACTTTCAATAATGTTAAATCATAGTATCTTCAATATACCTACCAAATTTTTGTCAATTTTGATCAAGTCAAATCAGATATATATCCCTAATTATGAAAGATCATTAAATATGCAAATTATCCATTATCTTTTATGTCACCCCTTAATGTCTTTCACAGCTGATATATCTTGGTGTGATCAACATTTGTAGCAAATCTCATCAAATTGTGTGCAATCGTTGTCAATATATATCCGTTTTTTCTAAAATCATTAATTATGCAAATGAGCAAAAAGTAAGCAAGCCACACCCACCAAAAACTAATCAGTTCTTGCCATTTGCAAACTGAATCTATATACCAGATTTAATTCTGATCTGATGAGCCGTTTTTGAGATATTGAGCACACAGACAGACAGACACACAGACAGACACACAGACAGACAGACAGACGGACAGACAGACAGACATCGCTGCGACATATGCTCACGTGTGTCAACACGTGAGCAAAAAACGGCAAAAAGCTTTGTGCAGTCTGACTGCATGACAGAAAAGGTCTACACCAGCAAAATGATATAGGAAAAGCTAGTGTCCACATTTCGTTGTTTTAGTGTGTGTACACCCCCACATATATGACGTGGTTGCAGATATGGTGAGGAACATGAGCAAGAGTGCTTTCTTGCTGAAGGAATTGCACTATAATAACTATCATACACATGAAACACACAGGCCAAAAGGTATATGTATAGGAAAAAAGGCAGCAAACATGAAGAATGTATTGTTACATATATCCAACTTGCACGACGTGTTAGAAGAAAGGATGCACTTGTAACACGGAAATCATTTAGGCAAGCGGGTTGAAGTGTGGTTAGAAAAAGGTTTGGATAGGTAGGCATAGTGGGTTGATACAATTTAGGTTTCAAGGTGTCAATAGGATGCTGATAAACGGTGGAGTTACAGTGTAAACACTGTATGTAACACTGGCAACAACTACAGAAATTGGGTTAAGTGGGGGGGGGGGTGTGGTCATATTGGTAGATGGGTTGACAGGTGGAGTGGTCTCAATGAATTAAAGTTAGATGATGGGATTAAAGTTGAAAGCTAACCGGAAATATACAACAACTAAAGGAATGGGGTTACAGTGTAAAAGCTGTCGATGGGTTGCTGTTAAGGGGTGGGGTTACAGTGTAAAAACTATGTGTAATATATGCAACACAACTATAGAAATTGGGTTTAATTGGTGGGAAAAGGTGGGGATGGAGTGGTTAAAAGATGGTGTCAATGAGTTGCAGTTAGATGAATGAATTAAAGTTGAGAGCTATCTGTAAAACATGCAACTCCTACAGGCAAGGGATAACATGGGTATATGGTGAGATGGGTCAACAGGTGGGCGGTGACAATGGGTTGCAGTGACCTGGCGGGATTACAATCCAAAAACAACCTGTAAGACAAGCAACAACTGAACAAATGGGGTGCATGGGATTATGGGTTGATTGGTGGGTTGGTGTAAGTGGGTTGCCGTGGGTGATGGGATAAAAGTCAAAAACTATCTGTGAAAGATGAGCAACGACATGAATTAGATGGAAGTGTGGTGGAGAAAAAGTTTGGACGGGTGGGTAAGTGGGTTGATAAAATATAGGTTGGGCAGTGTCAATGAGTTGCTGTTACGCAGTTCGGTTATAGTGTAAACCCTTGCAACAACTAGAGAAATTAGGTTAAAGTGGGGTGGGGGAGGTGTGGGTTGAAAGATGGAGTGGTGTCAACGAGTTGAAGTTAGATGAAGTTAAGGGATTAGAGTTGACAGCTGTATGTAAAACATGCAACAACTAAAGGCATGGTGTTGAAGTGTTGTGAGGATATGATGGGTTGACAGGTGGGTGGTGACAATGGGTTGCAGTGAGCTTGCAATCCAAAAACTACCTGTAAGACAAGCAATAACAACGAATAGGACAGCTGGGATTATGGATTGATTGGTGGGTTGGTGTAAATGGGTTGCACTAGGGTGGTGGGATAACAGTAAAAAATTATCTCTAAAAGATGCAGCAATTACATGAATCAGGTGTAAGTGTGGTGGGGGTGGAGGTGGAGTAGATGGGAGTTGGTGAGTTGCAGTCATATGCTGGGATTAGTCCAAAATCTATCTATGCAAACATGTAATATCTAAACTAATCAGGTGGAAGTTAAGTGCGGCAGGGGTAACGGGTTGGTGGACTCAAAGATTGGGATAGGTGGGTTGGTATGGGTTGCAATTAGATGACTGGATTAAAAGTCCAAAAATTAACTTACAGTGAATTTCAAAATAGCTTGGAATTACCACGTGCTAGGGTGATTAGAAAAAAACATTTATGGCAATAGAAAATAACTCCAACTGCATCCATCGCAAACGTTCTCCTTTGATGGATTTTGTAACAATTTAACCAAATACGACGTCCAGTGTTCTCACTCACTCGTAGAGTAGAGGAAACACCAATCGTTGTACTGACCCGTACACACTGTACCAAGAAAAACCTATCGTTAGCATTCTGTGCAGTTTCATCGACGGGAAATGTTATAAAGGCAATACAAGAATGTTCAAACAGTCAGTGTACAGGCGAGTTGTTCTATTGAAGTGCGGTAACATTGACGATGTTGACTGTGGCACAGTGAATGTCGTATTGGGTTAAATTGTTGCAAACTTTGTCGAAGTAGAACGCTTGTAATGAAAGCAGGTGGTATCATTTTGTATCGCCAGAAACGTTTTTCTTATCACCCAAGCACGTTGTAATTCCAAGCTATTTTGAAATTGACTGTAATAAATGCAAAAAGGGATGTTAAAAGGTTTCAGTACTGGGGAATTACACTGCGAAGTAAAATAACAGCTCTTTTATTAGAAAGAGGCATATAATGAAAATAAGCACAATATAATACAAACACATGAACGGCCACAAAAACAATTCAGTTAAAGATCTTTTATTGCATCTGCAAGAAACACCAGCCTCTTCCATAAAAATAAAAAGAATCAATTTTAAGATCCAAGGATATTTAAGCAACTCTGATTTCATCCGTTCTTGTTGCAAATAATTTGTTGGCCGGTTTTGTCCAATCACAAATGACAAGTGTCAACTCAGTGCCGAAACTACCACATGACAAAGTAATTTATGCTTTAGTGCACACTGAAATTGTCAACTGTATGTGAACAGAATTAGAAATGCTGTTCTAATAAGACTGGTCATGTGTAAAATCAAATGGAACAAAATTTCAAGTACTTGAAAGACAAGCTGCATAAATGGTGTTGATACGTCTACACAATTGGGCTCGGGCAATTCAATGTAGACACACCCCTTTCCTAACATCCATGCTGAAATGTATCTCTTGATTTATGATGTGGCAGTCTCCTATTGGTGGATTGCTCTGTCTGACGCCACCACTGTTACTTCAAACTGTATATGAATGAAGCAGAGGCTGCAATATGGCTTGGATCTCAAGACTGATATGCGTATACACATACATTCACTGCCATTTCACATTTTTTTTAAAAGTTTTCTTTTATTTCAGAAAGAAAAGCAGAGATAGAATGATAACCAGGAAATTATCTGATTGACAAATGTTTTAACACTCCAGGAGTAAAATTTGGCTAATTTGAATATTTCATTGGTACACACCTGTTTCACAGGTGGTTGATGTTGGTGGTGTTGTTGGTGGTGCCAACCTTCACAAATTCAAATTGCTACAACTATTGATGGGGGTTCTGTTTGACCCCCAAAATGGTTACATTTTAGAGTATGTCTGTTGGAATGGAGGCTTGAAATGTGCGTACCTAAAGTTGCTGATTTCTGGCTTCAAAATAAGCTGAGTTTCTGTGTTGAGAAAGTGAGAAAATTAACAAATACAATAAAAATGAAATGATCGAGAAAGAAAACACAGCAAACATGCAAGCGGGATTGAACTTGAATTTCAAACAGGTTTACATACAACATGAGGTTTTGCTGCCAGGATTGAAACTTACGTTCTGAAACTATTTGCCACAGTCTAACATTGACAACTGTGGGAATTATTCTTTCACTCTCTTTGTAAACGGAGTGACCGACTGCTTGGCCTGTGAGAGAGTTGGGAACCACAATATGTTGCTGGTGCTCTAACACACTGAGTTGGTGTTTTGTTTTTGTTCAAAGAGCAATCAATCAATCAGTTGGAGACAACTGGCAGCGTTTCATGTTCCTGAAAGTGCTAAAGACCAGGCGGAAACTCCTCTAACATGGAAAAATGCACATCTTTTTTTGAATTTGGCGAGTTTGCAACTAATTTGCCGCACTTGCAGCTCTTTTACAAAATCCACAAGCTCTTCCGTTTCAAAACGTTTAGATTCCACACTGCAAATGATTTCCCCAGTTTCACTGGGAGTGACTTTGGTGAAATTAAGAATTTTCGTCAACATGTTTCCATAGTCAGAGTTCCAGTCCATCCCAGAATGCACCTCTGCATGTTTTTCAAACTACAGGCTTGCGAAAGACTCTAAATACAGAGAAGCGATTGGATCGCAACATGCATCAAAATGATATGTGTTTGACTGAATATCCTAGTAAAACCATTAGACCCTTAAATATTGATGTGTAGAGATTACCAACTGATTTCAAATGAATTTTTGTCCCCGACAATACACATCCTTCGAAAATCTTTTTTGAACTTTTTTAGTCGTTATGTGAAATATTTGAAGTCGGCAAATACTGGTGATTTTTTTGTCATAGTTTTGTCTTTTCTTAAACCTTTCCTGTATTTTGTTTTACCTATTAAGACATCTTTAAAGCATATATATTGCTATGATCAAAGTATGGTGTGACAGAAAGATAGTGGAGAAATAAAAACATGACAGACGACCCAACCACATAAAAAATAACTCACAGTTTTTTCGCACGATCCCTAGAGTCAGTTTCTAGGCATGTGCACGCTTGTTTTACAACCTGCCATGGTTGAAAAAATCTTACTGTTGTCTAAAACTATCATAGAAATGTTCTACACTAAGTCACATTCAAATACTATCTTTGGGTATTTCATACCCCCCTCTCTCGTAACAAACATAGTGATTCACAGTTTTTGTGAAAAACTGAATTTTTTTTCTTGAAGGAACAATCACTATTAAGAAATATATACACAACAAAGTCAGTGTCGGTTTTTGAAATGCGACACACTAGTTCATAGTTGCTGAGACCACTCGTGTCTTACAAGTGGTTTTTTTTAGTCCTCAGCATTTCCAAAAATAGACCTTTTGTTTTTAGTTTCCGAAGAATCATGAGGCGTGAAGATGAGCCAGTGCGAGACAATGTACAGAAGGATCTGGTAGTCATGGTGACTAAGGAATATTGCTGAAAGGTGTGTTGTTTTTAGTAGGTGGTCCTACACACAGAACGTTTCTCTTACAAATTCTATCTATCTGATAGACCTGATCAGTGACTTAAGACCTTCCTTTTGTGCCTGTCAATCAAATTGATTCTTTTTTGCTTATTGGTCAAAGCACATTACGGTCACAAGACACAAACACACAGCAGATTATTCACACTGATGAGAGTAAGTCACTGAAGTTATTGTCAGCTACTGTGAATTGGAATTCAACAAGTGTTCAGAAAAGGTAGGGTTTTAATTTTGTTTTGGCACACAACCATGTTGAAATTTGTCGAAGCCATCAGAAGTTTCACTCTGATGGCCGTATTATCATGGTTTCTTGGGACAATTAGATTGTAATTCAACATTATCAAAAGACAACATGGTACATCAACAAACAATTGATCCAAAATGCCAACTTTTGAATATAAAACACTTTATATGACACAGATGAAGATTTCAGCTTCATACATCCTCTCAGTTTGATATTGTCCCAGACTCAAAAGTCGGTTTAACCCTTTCACCCCCAGTTCCCTGTATACAGGTCCAACTTTACCATAGAAAACAATGGATTTCGGACAAACCATGGTGGTGAAAGGGTTAAAACACACCCGGCACTGGTCATCAATATTCATGTCAAAAATGTTTATGATTAGTTAACCAATTCAATGCAGAAAACCTCTGATAAACGTGCGACTGATGAACACAAAAAAAAAGAAATCGTATCTTGAACAAAGCTAAGTACTCACTTCCCTACCAGCAGATGCATGTATGTCTGTGCGTGTGTCTGTGTCTGTGTGTGCGCATAAATTTTTGCCTCTCACTAGCGAGGGTTTAACCCATAACAGCTATGCACTGATCAGAACTTTGCGCATTAAGACCATTAAACAGCGCTCACTTTGTGAGCAAGAAAGCTTGGGAATAACAGAATACACAGTAGAACTATTGACACAGGATAGCAGACCTTTGACAGATAAAAAACAGAAATTCTGAAATCTGTTGTGTAAGTAATATCAAGTAAGATCAGCTGCATAATGTTGATAACAAAAAAATCTCCACAGAAGAAAAATGATGGCCTGAAACGAACATGACAGAAAGAATTGTTTCGTTAACGTTGAGTGAATCTCTGAGACTGTGAAATATTAGACAAGAAAACACTACACATTAAGCTTTAAAAACCTTAATGACTGGGTGAAGGTTGATAAAACTGTACAAAAATCACAATTGAACAGCTTGTCCTTGAAAACCACATTGGCAATATGATTAGCATACATGATGTTTGCAAGAATACAATGAGCTCAACATGTGCTGCAAAAGTTTTCGCCGACATGGAGAAAAAAATTTACTATTCGTGTAAGTTGTCACCAGATGTCATCTTTGACAAGGCTCAATGTAAGAGGGAAGTGGGGGGGGGGGGGGGTGGTAGAGAGAGAGAGAAAGTGCAGGCATCAAAATAAAAATAGAAAAATAAACAGTCCAACTGAAATAGTTCCTTCTTCTAATATGCAATCAAACTAAATCTGTGACTGTAAAAACACTGGTACAAGCTTTTGCTCTGAATCTTGACCTGCTGCTAAAACAATACAAACAATTAAACAATAAGACAAAGCATATCATATGCCACATGTCAGCTGGTTCATGCCACCTGCAATTGCTCCGATAAGAATTTAGAATTTTCAAAACTTTCCTCCCCTTAGAGATAGTGATTGTCTTCCATTTTATTTAAATCTATCAGTGTAATCTGTTGAGCCCGCAGTGTTTGACGCGGCACTGGTTTGTAAGCACCACACGGAGATCGAAACCTTCAACCACTGAAATGTTGATGTGATTGTATCTTCTATGACAAAGTTGGACCTCTGTACAGAGAAAGGCAGGTTCGGGGAGAGGGGGGCTTGAAAGTCTCAGAATCTGTGAGGGTGTGTCCTGAATTAAAACAACAGAGTTTTCGATGTGCTGAGAAGATGGAGCAATTGTACGTGACACGACAAACAGAAAAACATATGTCATGCAAAATAAAACATTTCGAGGTAAAGAAAAAATGAAATAAAAACTGGATCGAGATAAAAAACCTCATATAAAATTCACTCAACGTTAAAACAAAGATTTGTTGCTCAAAGTTTGCAATGTGAATATTGCAAAGCCCTTCAAAGATGGATGACAACTCATCCCTTGAAGAGTTTTGATTGACAAGTAAATATAATACTACTGGGAGGAGAAACAACGTGTTTGTGTAAAACTCAGAAGAAGGCAAGCAAAACAAATCTTATATATTCATTTGACTGATTACATTTCAGTTGTGTGAATAAACAGCTGCTGTTGGAACGATTGGACTCGTGGTATTTTAACAATCCTGAATTACATATCAAAGAAACTGGCGCCTCAGCTACGCGGTAATCTAAACAATTTTTCCACTAGCCCTAGCATCATCTATGCTACAAAATCCTAAATTCTTTGCATCGGTTCTTATGGTAATGAAACTACCAAATGTGTACTCGGTTATAGTTTTTTTGCCAAATTGGCTGATGCAGAGGGTGATTTCCGGGCATAAACAATTTCTTTGCTTTCAGGATGAGAGATTTTGGAACGTGACGTGTCTACAAAAGAACAAGAAACTCTAAAATCCACCTTCACAAGTGTTAGTTGTTATATATATTGTCACTGTAAATTGATTAGACGAATCTCTATACACAGTGATATTGTTTAAAATTCTTTTTTTTTGGTATTTTTCTCTTAGATTTATTTGTATCTACTGATTTCAGACTTATGCGGATTGTATACTTTGTATAACTACCTAGAATTTATAGGCACTGAGTCCCCTGTCGAACACAAACAAGGGAAAAATGTTTTTAGTTCGGATGAAAATTTTGGCAACAGTTCTGTATTCTATACTGTGATCAGATGAAAAAAATTTGTAGATACGTTCTGTTAATGTTCTTTTTTTTTCAACCTGTTTCTAGATAAAAATATAAACAACCGATGAACACATATATAAACACTTCTTTTTTCTTTGTCTCAAAGCTAGTGCATATGCCAATTATGCGAAAAACTCCCCTATTTATTTTCATGTACTCTCAAGTTTTTTTCAAGAAAAGAAAACAATAATGAAAGAAGAAAACGAAAAACATAGAACTGGACATACCAAAATGGTGTCCCAAATATTTGCATATGATAATCTACCGCTCACTTGTTTATGTTGCTATGGCGACAGCCGAAGATAAAATGAAACGGTGTTTCTTCACACTGTTTCTCGCAGACTGTAATTTTGACACATATCCCCCATACAGTTAAGAGGGCTATCAAGGCCCCTCTCTTATCTATTTAAGATCAACAAATGTTCCCTGTTTCCCCCCTTTTTTTTCAGATGTGCTCTTTGGTAAGATTGTATAGAACTGATGCCGTCTTATTTGCAGCAGAAGAAAAAATATAAAACAAAAAAAAAGTTACTCTAATAAAAGAGCCTCCCCTTGCCTTTATTCGCTCCCCCCTCCCTGTCTCTCTCCCAAAAGCTTGATATGCTTAAGCTTTGTATACCATGTTTCACAAAGCAATAACATTGCAACCAGGATTAAATAAATAATGTCATTATGTACATCATAGCTGTAGCGCTGTGGTTTATTATTCTTCTTCTCTTCCCCCTCCCCCCTCACCCTCCCCTCAAATGATTACCATGAAGAGTCAAGACAGCGGTCCACAAGGTAAGACTTGTTGACCATCTGTAGAATCAAGATGAAAGATTATCCCTACTGACAAATTTTTACGTTTTTTTTAAACAACTCAAAATAACTAAAAGTGTCGTATCGTAATCAAGTATTATTTTGAAGAGTTTTGTACTCGGCTCTACAGACCACAAAAATCCTAACCCATGTTGGCTTCAAACTAGGAGTTTGCCCTTGTATAGTGTAATTTTGTTTTTAATCAGAATATAATGCTTTTCACGATTTGTCGCCAAGCAGCACCTGCAATACCTAAAGCAGTCTTTTTTTTTTGCACCTCTTAAAACTATCAAATGACGCATCAATTCCTCAAGTTTTCTTTTGCAAAAAATTTCACTTTTCTACAAAACTAGAATGCTTCTTATTAAAATAAACTTGGGGAGCTCTTTTATTAACTTTCCAATAAAGCGTTCATGAGTATCCCAGTCAGACGAGATACGGCAAAGAATTTTTTTGCATACGGTTTGCAGCGTATTTGATTTGCAGCATAGAGTTATATCCTATATCAATACGGAACAGGAGCAAGCACCCAAAATCTGAAATTGTCCCTCACCCTGAACCGTCCCCTTTATACAGGGAGGGAGAGGGGCCTCAGTATCTAATAAATGCACGTTGCTAAATCTCTTGCAACGTATACTGTTCTCCAGAGATGATTGTACATTATTTTCCCCTGCTGTGTAATCTGTGATTACTACCGTCGGCTGCGACAACGGCGACGAACTCACGGGGTTGGGTAAGGGGTGTCGCGAACCTGGATGTTACAGGCATGCATAATAGCTTTGAACAAGAGCGGCATCTGTTCGACAGGGATGTCCAACATCTTGCTAGCGGTGTAACGGATCTCCGGAAGACACATCATTAGTTCTCGGAAACGGCCGTGGTGATGGCGGCTGCGCGTCTCTGTAAAATCTTGGAATGCATACCAGTACTGCTTGTTTATCTGTTCTATGATTTCAGGGCTTGTAAGTCCCTCCACATCTGACAAAAATGAAGAGACAAACCGACCATAATTTACAGAAATAAATCAGAAATAATGAAAGAAAAACCACAAATTAAAAGCTTACTTCATGCTTGAAATGGAAATGGGAAACTATTAGGATGGTGGGTTCAAATGAAGTCATAATTAAAAATAATTGAAACAAAAAAGCATATGGGGAAAGTGCTGGCTATCAGCAAGCCTGTTAGACAGTAACGGGCCAATTGTCCCATTGCTCAATATTTCATTGGTAGCTATCTGCTCAATCAAAGATGGCTTTATAATGACTGTCATACTGTGCTCAAAGGTCGTATGGGAACCATACGACCAATGTAAACACTGTATCCAAGATACGATGGTGATCATGATGAATTTTAAAACATGTCTGTCTCAATCTACATAGTATAATTTAAATGTTGCAGGCATGATGATGAGGTGCATCAAGATGTCGCGCACGAAAATACATTGTTTGTAAACAAGAAACTCACACAGGAGCAGTTCCGACAACTGTTTCATGACTTTCATGGCTTGACTAAATAGTGGCTGACGAAACTAAAACTTCTTCATACAACTCTATTTTTTTTTGAAGGACTTCCAAACAAACTCACCTGGGTTCAGAAAGTTAATGATTTTCATGCAGACGTATTCCTCGGGGGTCACCTGGATCTGGTGAAATTTGGATGCCAGGACTACCATCCTTTCCATGATCTCCATTCCAGTCCTGCGGGAAGTGCTTCAGCTCGTCCTCGCTCGGCTGGTAGCGCATGGTGACGCGGGAGAGTTCGTTGAAGAGCTTCCGGCGGTGGCTGGTGGCGGCAATCAGGATCAGAATTTCGTGCCATGTCTTGCTGAGCAGTAGGGTAAAATCCTTGATTGGCACCTCGCGGAAGAAAGGCAATCGCTTCACCCAAATGGTCTGGTAGAACAACATCTGATCGGCAAACTTACACAGGAGCTCAAAGAGTTCACCGTGGGTGATGGTGTGCCCTTCGGGGAATGTAAAGGGTAACTTCAGCGTTTCTTGCTGCTCGGCGTACATGAGCTGTTCAATGTGTTGTATGTAGGTGTGCGAGTCCACGCCAAACTCCCCTTCGAACCGAGTAGCCATATCAGAGTCCGATGTTTCCATGTTGTCTGACTCCATGGAGACCGGATTGCTGTCTGTCGGTGACGGCTGCTCCGATAAACCATCGCTGCGTGCGGGGCTGATATTCCCGGATATATTCACCGAACTGAAGGTCCAATCTTCCCGTTCAAATTCCTCACCACTCATTATCCTTTCAATTTCTTCAGGGGTCAACTGTGGCAAAAAAATATTGGGAATATAAGTAACTCTAAAAAGAAATGCATAAGTTGATACTTTTGACGTTTTGCACTGTGCGATCGTTTACCAATTTACATCACTATCACCTTTTAAACTGATCACATTTGAATTATACTCCAAACAAGAATTTACTTGTGAATGCAGTCTGCATATATGTACAGGCCGAGTTGACAAGCTGAATACTGAGTATCCCAATATGCTTTGGGGAGTAGAACAAGAAACTGTAGTTGACATTCAACAAAAAATATTGACAAAAATCATCAAAAGTTACAGCATAACTTGCCCTTTACATATACCATTCAATGTGAACAAGGCATTACAAAACTTATTTCACAGCATTGAAAACACAAGATATCAGCGTGTTCGTTCTTTGGGTAAAAACAGACACTGTCAGACAGATGGACAGATACACACCTCGACATATGGTGGTGGAAAAGGCAGCAGCTCCTTGGTTGCTATGGCAACCAGAGAGACAGCCTCATGATGACATCGATTGTGGTCACAAACTGTAGCTTTTGATGACAGTACAGAATGAGAATGTTGCAGACCAAAGTATAGTACCAACCAGGCCACCCAACACCACCAAAAATGTTCACAAGGGCACAAAGAAATTACATTAAAATTACATTGAAATTGCATTGAAAATCCTTTCCCAAAACAGACCATATGATCAAAACTTGTTGTAGATAACAGAGCAATGGGTATGTTTACTTTTGAACAAACAGCACAGCAAAACGCCACATGCAAATGCACTGCAATGTCGCCGTTTTCTTCCTGAAAACCTATGTCACATCCCTCCCCTCTTGTCCTCTGCATCGCAACCCAAGCGAATGTTGTATGGTTACATTCAATCTGTCGTTTGTGGTGCAATGCTACTACACATGATTTTGCCTGAAGAGATCATACTGTGTTATTTTGAAACACAGTTGTCTAGATCTGCGTCAGTGTCTGTATGCGTGTGGGAAGAGACTGCTGGCGAGTATCAAAAACATGGGCAAACGTCATTATTGGTTTTGACATTAAACGGCAGATTGATACAAAACAACCTCACCCGGAATAAAAAAATCGGTGCAAAGGAACACCGTCGAATCGCCTAATTCCATCAACAGTTACACGCACAACAGAATTCAAAGTGTGTGATTGCCGACATAATAATTGTCAATGGCAACATATGAGAGAGAGAGAGAGAGAGAGAGAGAGAGAGAGAGAGAGAGAGAGATTTATCTCTGATAAGATTTCTGATGATTATAATCAGGAACAAGGGAATCAGTGCATGGAAAAGATGGAGAAAATTGAAAGGGATGATTGTGGAGCTGAAGGGGTGGAGTGGAGTCGTCCATCTTGTGCACACATGTACACAGACACACAGACACACAGACACACAATGTCACAGTGCCAACAGTAATTCCCACATGTTTTAACCAAGAGCTATTATCAGCAACAATGAAAGAAAATTACACCGAACCTCTATACACATAGATATATGAAGTCTGAACTCCTTGAAGGATGAAAAGAAATCGCTTCTCTTTATCTTGGCTAAACAGAAGTAAAAACATCAATACACGCAAGAACAATGTTCAAGAACAAACCTGCCAGGCATGTGTCATTGTGTGTGAGCTTGTAACCGGGACAGCCAAATAGTCAAAATGACAACCGTGAGGAAAGAACTTGGAGGAGATCTCGGCGTGCGCTGGATGTTTACAAGTAAAACGGCATGAGAGAGTGTTCATCTGTGGGCTGGGTCTCGCATTAATGCAGGGAGATGTACGTCACGCTGTCAGTTACACGGGACCATACCCCGAGTACCTGCATTATATGTGATTTACACATCCCTTGAATTTTGTATCGTATTCACTGTTTAAAGTACATTAAACTCTGCATGCGTGCAACTGTAGTCATGTAATTTTATTTTTCGTCGCGCATTTTTCTGTCACAACTTGCATTTCCTTGCTCATCGTTATTCTTGAAATGATTCGTGAAATCAAGAGAGATATGAAAATGAAGAATCGCAAGGCAAAGAAAGAAGTGAACACGACAGCGTGTTAGCAGATGTCGGTGCTCAAACGGCCATTGTTAAGAGCTGTTGTACTATCAAAGAGGTCAAGCTGTCACTCTCCAGACAGAAGCAACGATATGTACAACATTTTGTAACCATGGGAACAGTTCATGCTGCAGCAGTGTTTGGATATGAAAAATTAGCCGTTCTGAAAGCACAACTTCATTTCTGAATACAATACACCGCTTTTAACCCTTTACAGCTAAAATTCAAAAAAAGAGCATAATATAGCGGCAACACTGGCCAGGATGAAATTGATCTAAGACTACAAAATTAGGGTAATTATTATAGTCAATGAAAACGACATCGCACATTATGCCAGCAACAATATATCCTTCATTTAATATTCCTGTTCAAAAACAGAAAACATTAGAACAGCAACAGTGGCATTGCATTTGTGTTTTGTCACAAGATCCTTCACACAGTTGTGCAGACTAGTTTGAAAATTGATTAGATTTTATAGCACACGAGAAAATATTACGCAAGCAAATTTCAGACAATCTGACTAGAACAGTGAACGCATGCTGTCATGGTTAAGCATCTATCATTCTAGTAGCCACTACAAGCAGCCCTTGTTTTTTTTGATTGGGGAGGGGGGTTAGTGAGTTGGTAACCTTAATATCTCTACATTATCTTCAGTCATTGCATTTCCTGAAATTAGGAAAAAAATGCAAGCTCTGGAAAAAACATGCAACTGAGTCAAAACTGAACTGGATTGAATCAGGAGGCATATAACAAAGAATATGTCATTTTCATGAATGCATATGTAGTCAAAGCAAACATAGCATATTTATACACAATGCGAAGGTGTATATATATATATATATATATATATATATATATATATATTAATTATAATTATATAAATGTGCCAACGCCATGAATTTCCAAATAAGGTTTTCTGTTTTTGTGATTAAATTAATGTCGTGGCCAAGGACAGTTCGTTGAACAAAAGGGTAGCGTTATTGTTTTCATAGCAATTGGTAATAAAGTTGAGACAAAGGAAGGGCAAAGAGTGATGACTGCAAAAGTGTGGTTTTAATCTTTATAATTTCCACTAATGCTCTATTCATCTACTTCAAGTGTTTTTCATTGTTTGCATTTTCACGCTGTATAACAGTATTTATTGCTGAAATTTCAAACTTCTGCAAGGAGACTGCTTTATCTATGTATCACAGTTGCGGCGATGTACTCACACACACACACACAGGTCGTCGCAGATAATTTGTGTTGGCACACAACAATGATAAGGGGGGGGGGAAACGAAATTAGTAAACATAAAATGTCCTTGTCACCTGAGAGAATGATGGATGGGATAGCAAGCAATGTCAACGACATTGCACTCTGAATCAAACAGCAGGCAAGTTAAATTTCAAACCGTAGGAATGCCGAGAAAAAGTCCAACCGCAGCTAGAAAGATACAGGAGTCGTGTAGAAAAAAAAGGCTAATCTCAATTTATCACTGCAGAAGGTCAGCTATGTCACATTTTATGGCCGTCGGTATTCTTTGCTCCATTCCCCATGCCAAGGTCACACATTCTCCGAGAGAAAGAGAGAAATATTGGCCTATTCTGACACACTTAAAGCACCCCGTTTTTACCCTCCCCTCAATTCAGATGTATTGGAGTGAAAAATTAAACACAACCGCGTGAACCCTCCCCTCCCCGCCCGACTTTAAAAGTAGAACGGTACAATGAACCTTTGAAGATACTTATGATAATATACTCCGTTACTCCAATACCAGATGAACAAACATCCACTCCAGTTACACTAGTGATAACCAAACCTTCGCTTTTTTTATACCTAATTTTTTTTTTAAAAAATCACTTTTAAAAGTATTCATAATGATGTATGTACTCGTGACTGAAAATGCAAAACAGAGGGTCATCATCTTTGGAAAAGCTTTTAACCCAGGCTGATGACTTGCAGATGACTTAAAAGCAAGATCAAACCGTGCGACACTCCGGTAATTGGGTTGAACATTCATTTCCTCAAAATATGAATTGTGTGGTGCGACTTTTCAGAAATTACTTCATCTCAACTCAATAAATTTCTAAATGTGATATTTCCATGACAGAAACAGCAGTGTGACGTTTTTATGGCTTTTTTCGTAGAAAAACAAAATTGCAGATTACACAAATCTCCAGACCACATATAACATTTCACATGAAAATATAACGCTATCAAACACCTGGCGTCATCATAAACAATCTATCGACACAAAGAATAATTTACATATTCAATGCTTATTTTTTTTCAGCATTACCGGTTGCCTACCCTTAGAATTAAAAAAAAAATTACAAAAAATTAATTTAAAAAAAATTTCAAAAAATTAAAATTTGGTAACTTGCTCAACACATCACACATGAACTGACTGTCATCTCAGTTTAGATTTTCTGTACAGGAAACTGTGTTTTTGCTTTGGGCAGTAAGCAGGTAAATGTTACCGGGGTCTCAGTCATTTTGCTATATCAATGCAATCAAATAGGGGGTCAGAAGCACTATTACCCGGATTCCCAAATCATTTACCAATATTCCCCACAACCAAGGCAAAACCACTGAGGAAAGCACTGGAATCATGGAGGGGATATTATAGTAGCTTAATATACTATTTTATATTTTACCATACATTATTTTAGTCCTTGACAACAAGCATTATTCCTCTTGTCCCTACAGTCTGAAATATTAACCTTGCTGACACAGATCAACGTGTACGATATACTTGTTGTATTCAACAGATACGAATTCTGACAATTTCTACTGAGAGGGGATAGAAGTTAAAGTGTTAATGGTGACACTGGGCATTGCATGGATAGAGTGTGTATTGCGACAAGGTGAATGCTGGGCGTTCTATCATAATCTTTGAAACAGATCAGAAACTTTACTTTACGCACTGTAGAGATCAAAACTATCAGAAAGCACATCATAGACTGCTTTAAATGGATCTCTTTGTCCTTTGATGACGAAATGAAAGAAATTTCAGAATTCTCATCGTTGATGGTATTTTAGTTGAATATTAGCCAGAATACGAGATAAACAAATGCTGAAGATTACTTATCACTGTGTGCAGCGGCGTTTTCTTGGAACGGATTCATTTTGTTTATCAGAGTGCTTGCTATAACAGAAACTTTCGACCCTTTGCTTCGCAAATGCCTTAAAATACTACAGGTGCTCTGTATTCAAGACACAAGTAAAATTGTGATTGATTTATAGGATGGTAGATCAACTGATCAGAGAGTGCGTCAGCTGAAACTATTGCAATCCAGCTTGTAAATTCTTACAGAAATTTAATGTGCACATCGTTAATATTTTGTTTTCTTCACTGAGCACAGCAAGGATGGTGTTTTGTAGTATTCTATTGAATAGGGACTGGATTATGTCGTGTTTGTGACAAAGCCTTACATAATTCTACCCAGCTGCCACTCTGAATAATCAGTATTTTGCCAGTTTGACACAAACAGTGTATGTTTATTTGCACATCTTCTGGAGATCGTGATGACCTGACTGCAAGTTCAACAAACTTTCTATCTACTTTGCATACTGTACACGCCATACAATACGTTTCTTTTTCACTATCCAAAACAACCTGATTATTTTCTTTCTTTTTTTTTGTTTTCAATGTGAAAACACCGGTCAA
This sequence comes from Ptychodera flava, assembly GCF_041260155.1. Taxonomy (NCBI): domain Eukaryota; kingdom Metazoa; phylum Hemichordata; class Enteropneusta; family Ptychoderidae; genus Ptychodera; species Ptychodera flava. The sequence goes on from NC_091943.1 coordinate 15,480,192, forward strand.
AGAAAGCAGCGAAAAGATAAAAAAAAAAGATGCTGGGCTGGTTACAGGTGTTGTTGATTTCAAAGTATTGGCCGTCCAATCAGCACACAGTTAGGAGGAGAATAAAAGTGCACTGGCTTTTCATGCTTATGACCTGTGCAATGCTGACGCTATAAATTTGGAATGAAGCCAGAAAGAAGAGAATACGCCAGCGTTTTATCAATTGTGTACTAACACTAAGCACGACTCAAAACAAGTAAACAATCCCATGTTATTGTGCATATTAAATCTTGTTTGTTTGGGTGTAGTAATACGCAAGTTCCTCATTTGGGTCCCTTTGTAATAAAAGGGTATTAATCTCTCAGTTCATCATACATAAAGAAATATTTTAAAATTGTTTTTCTGTTTTTCCCGGGTGACCTCAAATTCACCTCTACGTAGTGACTATTTCCAGAGAATTCTGTCCACGGCAGGTGCAGAAATAGGAGAAAGAAATATTCGCTTGACATCTCACAATGAGGAAAATAGCATCTTCTAGAAACTGGGGCGGAGTGACCTCAACTAATATATGGATAAATTTCAGTTGTTTTTGATGCCACATGGCTGCAGTTGCTAATATTTTGATATGGTGACACCGGTTTAGGTTGATCAATGTGTTTAGTTTATCCACGTAAGAATGGCTAAATATAGTGCATGATGCAATACTTGAGCAAAACATCTTTCCTTCTGTGTGCCATATGCTCTGCTGTGCTAGATATGTTAGAATTGCAATCTGCAATGACCGGTGAAAATTTCGACTCCATCGGACATGTTTCTTTTGGTTTTGCTTATGTTTTTATGATATTATGAGAAATCGAATAAACTAATTCACTGGGCACCTCATCAAAAATGTCTGTTTCAGAACCAGTATATACTATTTGAAAGTAATTAATGCACGTTTTGAGAATAATAATAATAACAGAAAGCATAACATCGAATTGTCAGCGAATACAAAACCAACATTCATGAAATTGTGGCATACAATATCAGAGGATAATTAGTAAAATATTTGCTGTTAACCTCATTGTGTTGAAAAAAATTCTTTAATAGACAAAAAGCATGACGCCTTTGAACTACAGCAAAACATACCACAATGCTCTTTGTATAGCGCCATGAAAAGAGTTCTTTCTTTCCATTGTGAGCTCAACTGGACAAAAAAAATTTAACATTTTTGTCATTACTGATATCACAGGAACAGAGTATCCAGCTTTTAAAAACAAAAAATATCTCCAAATGTTATATTTTTGTAATAACTATTGAAACAAAAATATTGAAATGAAAATATCTCAAAAGGATATATTTTCAACAAAATAAGAGGTTAAAACCCCCAAAAGACCGCTATATATCAGGAAAAAATGGATAAATGACATCGTGTACTAAAAATTGAGCATTTTAAGCATTTTGCTAGTTAACGTAAAACACGACTTTAGCATGAAATGTCCGGTTTCCTAGCAGAAGGTTCATTAAACTTTGACGTTTGTGCATGAATCAGCAAAACAAACTTTGGTGCCACGTACATATAGAATTTTCAGGTGAGCGTCAAAAGACAACAGTAAGGTGTATTCCCCCACCACGCCCAGCTTCTAAACCCCCTCCCTTAAAAAAAAAAGAAAGAAAAAAAGCAAAACAAAAATATTGACTCAGTTCCGGTACTCTTAAATTCCAGTGTCGTAATAACAACATGTAGAATGGTTACATTAGCCCTTATCAGGCTGAGTCAGTTCAGTAGGATTTACATGGTTACTGAACCCCATTCAGGTTTACTAGCCCACGACTCATTATCATATCAGGTCATAATGTCAAATTAGCATATTCTCATGCACTGCCTGACGCCCAATGGGACGTCAGAATTTTTTATGAGTTGAGTCAATGACCCATTGCCTATTCAGTTAAGCTGTTTACGACAATGATATATTTCTCCTGCTAGTAAAGGTGTGTACGTCACAGCTACGCACACTGACTCCACTGTAAACATTTTCTGACGAAATGTACAGTGTTTTCTCATAAGCGTAAATAATTTTTTCACACAACTTCTCATTTTCTGAGAAACACAATTTTTTTCCCTCGGAATTTTTGAAACTGCATATTTCTTGAAGAGGACAAAAATTTTTTGTGATGACATTCTCTGTCACAGACGACTTTTAAAATTTTCTTGGCTGTTTTTTTGTATGTTAATTATGGATTTCAAAGAATAGGTTGAAATTTGAAATCAGGATGTGCTGCAAAGTGATGTAAGAAATTTGTATGATGTAAGGGCAGATCAGGATTTGAACAATACCATCATCCTACGCTATTCCTGCATATAGATACATCGCCTGATAAAAGTTCAGTGACATAAGCTAGATTGCGCAACATTTCTTTGTAACTATCGGGAGCAGAAGTTCACAGCGAGCACAGCACGCGAGAGACCTGTTTCACCAACACATTTACATTTCTATCTTACATTTTGCTTCAAAATTTACTCATATAAGAGTAAAACCTCTCTCGGTGTCATTACAATATACAGGTTCAATATGAATTCACTAGTTTTTGAGCGTGGATGTTGACGTACTCTACACGGTATACATCATGAATTAGTTAATGTGAAAAACACCCGACAACCGCAGAAACAAATTCTTTGCCTTCTGGTGTAGAGTTTGGTTTCTCAGTAAATTATCATTTCACAGTTGTGATAATGGCCAGCTCACATGATGCCAAATTAAATGAAAAATCTTGAAATTCTTGCAAAAAATTGACCAAAAAATCTCTCTGATGAAAAGCAACTGCCAAGGCCATATGATGTGCTCCAATATGGAAAAATGCACTCATAAATGCTCTAATATGCTGGAGAAATAATCATATACACAAATCTCATTTTTTGTTCCATTTTTTTGTTTTTCTGAGAGATCAAAAAACATTTTCCCAGCAACAATGTGGAAACCTTAGACCCACAGATGAGTACAGATGTATTAAAGCCCCAGACTGGTGCATGTACGTACGTCTGTCAGTGCTGTTAAAGGTCAACAATAGGAGCAACCTTATGAATTCAATATGGAAATCACTCACGCTACATAGAAACTAATTTTAGTACAAGGTCAATAGCCTACTTTAGAGCCGGCAAATGCAATGTGATGCCCCGGTCAGCTTTCACTTCAAACAAAGAATGTGAAAGGGGATAAAATGGTGTACATGACCCCGGTGTTAGATTTGAAGTTTTTGTGAACGCTTAAAAATGATCCCTTACGCGTAAAACAAATGTTCATAATGAATAATTCTGTACTACTGCCGCCTAAATATGACGTTGTCATTGTCATGCATATTGGAAATTTGTCTGGTACAACTCTGGTACAATATCTATGGCATACCACCGTAAACGATAAAACGCTAAATGACTCAAGATCTGTGCACATCCAGCAAAACCCTACACTCGTCATTAAGTGAAAATATATAGTGCATTTAGTTAAACATCTTGCCGTTTCCGAATGCCAACAGAACTTGTTCTTACAGATTTCAATAATGTGCTCACTCTACAAAGAAATGTAGAAATGGAAAAAAAAAATTGTACCTGCATGCTGGTGGATGTTCCCTGTGAATGGCCGATCAAAATCAATGTTGTCCCAAAGAAATTTTGACGTGAAGAACATCAACGAGGAAGGACTCCAAGCTCCCAGGGTCAATGCCCAAGTTCAAAATTACCATAAAAATAACACTCACCAGGCATAACTACTGTACCAATGCCTCAACAGAAACGACTTGCAAGGTTTTCCTTTAAATCTTTCTCACTGTAGTTAGTGGATATCAAGATTTTAAATATGTGAGATCATTTCGTCTAATATTGTGCTCACATTTTTTTATTAATATGTATTTCAATTATTATGGTAAATCGAAACAGAAAACAAAAGCTGTGGGACAAAACTGATGTACCCAGTATGTCATGTATTTCTGCACGCAGTATCTTTGATATGTAAAAGCCGCAAGTACTCTGTAATACACAACTCTAAACTGTGTGAACCAAGCAACATATGCCTTGAAATTTGGGCATAACTTTGATGATAAAGTCATACACACTGAAGTGCAAGGTCACCTGGTCACCATGGCAGCATAATCTCAACGCAAAATTTAGAGAAAAGGAATCTGAACTTCCCTGACGAAGAAAATAAAATGTAAATCTGAAAAGAAACAGAAAGGATAGAAGGAAAACTGGAAAGCAGAGTAGAGTTATACAGGTCATCTGAGGGTCATCGTCTTGGCAACCACTCTCTACACTAATCTAATCATCCTGGAATGTCTCTTAAGTACGAGTCTTCAGTCTTTCTGACATTCACTGAGCACTGTTATTGCTTTTAGAGATTTGCTTACACGGACAGACCTCTCTAAACAAAACACACTACGACAGTAAAACTGTAAAGCAGTGTTAATCATGGAAGGGTTTGTGAAATTTTCAAATGACTGTAAACAACTTTTATTTTTCACACCGACAACTTTTGAAAAACAAACTCGAACTTTTTATTTGATAATTGCATCAAGGAAGCTATAAATTGGATGCTTGTCATACGTAAAAAACAACTTTGCTTGCATGTAACGACGGACAGCTGGACCTGTTTTCACCTTTCATTTGCTGTTTTTTTGAATTTCGGGGCAGGTTTTTGCAAATAACATCTTGAAATGTAATGTTTTCTCTGTCTTGTTGGACAATCAACAACAAGAGAAAAGGTCAGAATATCGGTTCACCCAAACACACACAATGGATGTTTACACATTTATGTTTGTATAATCTGAATGGCAAATACATTTATGGACAGTAAATATCATATTTCTGATGTACTCATCTTGCCATATTTTATTGCTTACAGCATGACATAAAGGCTTTATGGGTATGAACTGGAGGCAATAAATAATATCGATTTGGTGTCTTTTTTTATTATACGCTCTCTTGTCACTATCAATAATGAAGTCTTTGGTTTTTGAGGACACTTTGCACAATGGGGTAAAATTTCAACGATCTCTTTAAGAACACCCTGCAGAACCATCTATGTACAAATTCTAGCAGTAACATCAACGTCACCTTGGCAGAACTTGTTGACGCTGCAAAATACTAATTTGTATTTAAGATTTGCACTACTCTACTGATATGAATTTCATTTTCTTCTTCTCTGTAAAATCAGTTTGGATAAAAAAAATTGACGAACATGGTGATCTCACCAGGACATACAAGATCTGAAAAAATATACGTTTCTGTGGTTGAAACTAAAGGACAAATCATTTTTGAAAATCAACAATGATTGAACAGTGGGAGAGGTTTTCTGATGGAAAGTGCTGAAAGTATATGTAAATAGTACAGCCTGACAGCAGCCATCAGCAATGCATCAATATTACGATGGAAGGTTAGGAAAGACCACTCATGTTTTTAAGTGTTATAATGTAAGTTTTCCATCTCGTACGTAATGTGCCACCCCAGGATACATACATTGCTTTACTCTCCTTGCATTGTGAGGCATATTACTTTAGATTTTGAAGCTTCGAGGGGTTTTTAATCTTTTCAGATTCAAATTAGATGCCCAGCGACATCGCGGTGAAGTCTCGCGGCTCATGAAGGCCTGTATATCGTTAATGAATTCTAGGGGAGCACATAGTACGTGAACAGCTGAATATGTAATTTATTGAGTGATGAATTTCTTATGTGTTGAGTTCACAACACATTTCTTTGTCTGCAGAACATGATAGCCCACTTGCGATTTAGAATCAATCGTAAAATGCGATTAAATCGCATGTACAAATTAAAAGACTCGATATTTACTGAACAGAATAATTTTTTTTCTTTTCTTTTGACTTTCATGCCATTCAAACGGAACAGGGGAAGTGTACTTCAGTGTGTTAACAAACAAACAGACAACAACTCAATCGATACATATAACTGACACACTGAACTTTTGAACTCGTATGCTATCTACCAATAAGATTGAGCCATGCTGTACCATGTGACTTGGTGGTGCAAGTACGGGTTCACATGTGTGTTTTAGTTTGTTTTTCCTCAGAGAACAAATAAGCCTCAGATTTTGAAATTTAAAATGATCTGTAATATTTTGGCAAATGATGTTCTTCTGTGAGTCACTTTCTTTTCATCATGTTTTCCATAACGGTGCTTTTTGAATCCATTTGGGCACTAAACTACATAACAGTGTCTGTGAATCTTGTTTGAAACATCTAGCTTGTGTTTTAAGTTTCAATTTTTTTTGATAATATTTTATTTCTACCGTTGGTAAAGGAAAAATATTTATATGTAGGTTCTGACGTCTATCAATCAGTCTTAATGAATTTCCTGGTTAAATTCGTTTTTGGCTTAATTCCAAAACTCGAAAATCTTCCCGGATATAAATTTTCTGCTGATTGAGCCAAACTGAAAGATAAATAATTTAAGCACCTGACAGGGTAAAGGGAAAATTTCCGTACAAAACAATCCCTAACAAATTATTCCGGAGTTCAACAACCTGGCAGGAGTTTAAATGTCCACAGTGATTTATCTTTGTTTGTGATCGATGTGTTCGGGTTTTCAAACAGATCTTCATTGCGCCCACGCGTATTGAGTCAGAGGCAACGCACTCTTGAACGGGAAGCGTAAATGACTGAAAAATACGATGACTTGGCGTTGCAGGGTATTTGAAGTACAAAATGCAAGTACCTGTTCGAAAGCGTATCATAAAATTTCACGATACATTATCCGTGAACAAACAGGAATCACGAACCGGTAATTTTTCATTTGTTCTGTGAATGGTAACACAGTAATAAAAATCACATTCTGACATTTTCACTCTGATTGAAAAAAATGCTTTTTAAAAACATAAAATCTAACACAAAACAAGTTACATGCGACTCAAGCCTGTGTACGTGAAATTTATTGTTGCAGATCCCCTAATGAATATTTTAATGCTGCCTTTTATTAAATTTAAGTAAAACTACTCAAAAAAGAAATGATCATTTTCATGTACCAAAGTCTATGCTAATATTGAACTTTTGAACTTGCTAGGGGGCTGAAACAGCCATGGCATGTGTGACTGACCACACGCTTAAACATGACTCAAACTTCCGAGAAGACTGTATGACAAGCAAACAATCACCGTCACGGCACCATGCAGGAGCGTTCATTTCTGAGAAATTCTAGCAGCAATGGTCATTAGTAAAAGACACGTAGCCGGCCAAAGGGAATGGGGAAACTGCACGGCATTCTTTTTCCCCCCAAGTGGTATCATTCACGGGGCCCCCTGTGTAAACAATGGGCATATTTCAGTATGCAAATGAGGGCAACAAAGACGGGAGAAGCCGGTTCCTGCGTGGCCTTGACTTGCGAATGAACCCACTGGCACCACGTGGAGTCACATGCAGGCAAGTCATCTCACTCATCAAATATTTGTCATCACATTCCACACTGGACATGATTCCCCTCTTAGCTTATTACACATTAAACATGTTAAAATACAAACCTTTCATTTATTGCCTTCTGCCCCGATAAGTAATGGTGGCTGTCTGGCCGTATGGCAACTCAGCTGGACATACTGCTGATGTTAGTCCAGCAAAAGCAAATGTACCAAAAAAAAAATCCCATATAATTTCACCAGTTGTAAATCGTACAATGAGTCAATCTCCTGACAACAAAATTATCGCTTTGACTTATCGCTTTCAGCTTTACTTTTCACCAGTCTTGGTAACTTAGACAAAATCGTTTTCCATAAATTATAATTGTTGACAACCTAATGTAATCTGCAGACTTATCCAAACTGCTCTTAACAGGCTTGCGTGGCCGTTGCGTTTTTGTTTTCTGGACCATTTTTGCCATGGGACACGAAGTATGAAGGACATTTTCTCCTCATTCACGGAGTACCAACTTTTCAGCAGGAATCAGCGAGAACATGTTTGCCCAAGCCGATGTTATCTTGGCCGAGGGCAAGGCGCAAAATTTTGTTTACCAAGCAGGAAGGCATCATTGTCCCTTTTGAGAAGGGGTGCTGAATTCGACCATTGACTGGGGTTTTTCATTTCGTCTACAGTTTCTAAGTAAATATCATTTTGGTGTTTTAATTAGGAACTAGGATTTAGGGATCCGGGCAGGACTTGGTATCATATACCCCATTCATCCCTTTCCGGTATATCAGACACAACTATGTACTTGATTTCTAAGTGATTGTGACAAGTTCACCCACTTCTTATCATGTATTTACTCAAGTGTTAAAAGACACATTCCCTGTCACCCAGGTTTCAACAACTATTTTGATGGAATTCCTGTTTATCTTTTCATTTACCGCAGACATGTCTTGATCCCATTTTAAGCCACTGCCTAAAAAAAGGTGCCCTTGACGAGACAAAACGCACATTCTGGCTCTATTAGCAACTTTAAACTTTTCATTTGACGACCTCACTGTTGGTGAATGCCTATATATTACTCTTTCATCTGGTAATTTCAATTAAAAATCACAACAAAATTTATCAAAAAAGACTCCTCTTTACAGACTTTCTTATGAGCACTTGCAATGACAACTATGGAACAACCAGGTACATAAAATTACTCATCAATATTATAACAACATGTGCTTTGCCCTGAACAAAAGTTACCTAGGCAAAAAACATAAAAACATGATGATCAAGGCTGCTTTGTAGTGACTTAAAATGCGTTAACTTGTTATTAATTGTGGAAATTGTGACAAAATTTACAGCAATTATAAAAAAAGATACTTTAATTAAGAGAGCTAAAACTACAACCTATGGTTTTTGTGCATGAAAATCAAACTCGTAATTTTCCCTTTGAGAATGATGGCCCTTCATGTACTGCAAGTTTGAAGTATTTACGTCTTTGATTGAAAAAAATTGCGTAGCAGGTAGTCTTTTTTATTCCTTATTATGAAAGAGAACAGTCTCACGATTTCTTGGGCATGAACCAAACTTTTAACAGTTTTCAAGGTGTATGGTTACCCACCATTCTGCTATCAGTTACAAACATGAACTTGCCACTAAAAGATGGGGTCAAAGGTTGCAGACTGCCTCACTCTGACCAGCGTGCCAAGTTCACATGGAAGTCACAGCAAACATGAACTCTCATGTGTGTCGGCAAGTGCTCAGAATTTGTATGGGTGTCTAAATTTGGGCACCAGTCCAAAGTCAAAGTGATTCCCAAGTTGGTCATTGAACCAGATGTCCTTGATTCACTGGTAGCCCCTTTTTCTGTTTTGAGTGCGACAGACCTTGGGCTCTTTCACTGATACTTTTTCAGAAAAACTATGTATCATGAATAAAACATATTTGACAGGCCACAGATTTAGCAAGTGCCATAGTCCTATCACTGTTAAGTTTAACCCTTTAAGCGCCAAAGTCAGTTTTTGTCGATGTCACCTTTAGAAAACATACTCCAGTAATATTTTTTTAGATTTTGTCAAAATTTTGATAACAAACTGTAGCCAATGAAATGTGATGTCCATTTGGTCGAAAATTATCAAAAAATTACAGAAAAATTCATAAAAATTGGTTGAAATGTTGCACTAAGATTTTGGTGGGAACACGTACTACAGCACTCAAAGGGTTAATAGGCCAGAATCTGCAACTCTCTTTTGATTTATAGCTATCCATACATGTTCCTACAGATACCAACGTTTATAGCTCTTTATAAATCACTTTTAATTTTTTTTGAGGGTGAAGAAGCATTCGAGAAAGAAAATTTGCACTGTTGAAAAAAAATGAATTTATATTTAACCATGAAATAGTGTCCATCTCTCTGATTGGTTAAGACAACATTGTATTCTGATGAGGGGCATATGATTTGCATATTGGCAGTCAAGTGTTTACTCTGGGTACTATGGCTTTCTTGATAAATTGTCACAAACATTTTTAATGCTGAGATAGCGTTACACATACATAATCTAGCATTTACAAAAGATCTAGCATTACTTCTATGATTCAACCTGGATATAAAAGAGAAACTAATCCCACAATGCATGGAATCTTTCCAAATGACTGCGAGCGGTAAAGCGCCACAAACGACAGCACCGACGTTTGAGAGGGTAGAAACGAGATGTCAATTATTGACTCAAACGAAAAGTAAATCTTGAGTGAGAGAAGAAAAAAAGCATATTGTGCGTGGAAAAGAGATCATGCACACAAACATAGTCCTGGGTGAGAGGTGACATAAAAACAGCCTTTGTGTTGCTATCTGACATTTGACCCAGGAGGTCAAAGGATGACCCCCGGTGAATTGAATGTAAATAGCCGAAGCTTTGGTCGAGTACTCAAGCGATACCAACGTTTGGAAGCCTGAGTGAGCTTTTTTTATTTATACACCACAAAAGGTGTACCATACTATGATATTTCATGACTATAAAAAAAAATGTAAGGGTCTGTTGGATAACCGAACTGATTTAAAGTAGTATTACTCAGTACGATTTCTACGAAATGACACAAAGTTTTGCAATCGTCATGGTACCAGCCGGCAGTGACTGGTACAGGATGACAACAACTCAAAACATCAGAAAACAATCTATCAAAAGGATCTTTCTTTCTGCAAAGTTCTACTAAATACTCATAAACATACGAAAGAAAGCAAGCTTACGTTCATCAAGAGTCAACTTTCACTTGCATCACAGGTCATTGACTCATCCTAAAAATTCTAAACTGAAAAACACTGGGGTCTCTGCCAAATAGTTTGATGAAAACAGTACATAGAATTTATGATTTAGCAACTTTCAGAAAAACTTTGCACATTCCCTGAACGTTTTTTCCATCGAAACATCTTTCAAAAACAACAAACTGGATCAAGAAGGTGGTAGCTATCTTGGCTACAAGACAAACTTCTTATTGACCCGTATATGTTATCGCAAGGCACTCTTTTTTATGCAATGCGAAAAAACTGATGTCAAAGGCCACTTGAGACGAAACCTTTTCTTCTGCACCACAAATGTGCCACATGCCCCAGATTGCACAAAATGGATTTTCTGACCTTTAACCTGTGGCACAGCGTTTTGCGTCTCTGACGATGTAAAGAAGGTGTTGGCTTCCGCTGCGACAGAGGGCGCCATTTCTCGGTTACAAACACTCCGTTTAATTTGTCGGCGATACATTAGGCTGATATACATGTAGGCTGGATGTCACTGAGCCTTCTGACAGATGTGAGACTCGAATTTTAAAACTAAGCTATTCAGAATATTCAAATACAATGTCCACAAAAAATTACATCGATCTCTAGAAAAATTTGTCTCGAAACACTTTTCTGAGAAAGCAGAGCTACACGCTCATTTAACTGAACACTGATCTATAATTCTTCATCATTTTGTAATTCTATTTTTATTAGTACCGCGAAAGTTCAGAAACACAACTATTAGATAAAAAAATTGAGGAAAATGAAGAATTAACAATAAAAAAATAATATCAGCATTGGTTTTCCTTTCTTTTGAAACTCAGCCAGCAGATTATCCTTTATTCTGCCATTTTGAAGTAACAGAACAAGTGGACTGTAATAGCATACTGTCTCTCAACACACAACACACGTAACTGGGCCGGGTCACACCGGGCTGTGTTTCATGAAATAACCACCTCTTGGAATACTTTTAAATGTCAATACAGCGTACTTGTAAAGCTGTTTGAGAGCTCTGCCTGTCACAAATGTCAGACTGCTAATACTTGAATGCAATCTTGAGGAGGAATAACAAAGCTGGGGGGTGAACAGTTAGGTCTTTGGAGGGCAGACGTCAGGATGCTCATAGGATATCATTTTCATCTTCAAAAATTTAGCAAATTATTTTTTCCCTATATTTGCACACCATGCAGATTATGCACTTTTGGACTGGTCAGCATGGGAGCTTTTCTTTTGATAAGCAAGACTGCAATAATTTTTTTAACCAATTTTTCTCTGCAGATTCCCTCCCTGTTTTTGATCACCTCCATCCTAAAATCTAATGGGCCATCCCTGAAAAAATATGGATAAACGCGTCGTAATACACATTTCCACCGTGACATATAAATCTACTTGGGAGAACTTTAGACTTTGGCTAGTGATTTAACCATTTGCTAAAGACAAATAATGTCACATGTTCATGACATCTGTCAAAATTGGCATTATGTTGCTGTTATCCATGCCTATCACCATGGCAATGAGACACTTCAGAGACAGGCTGTGAACAATTCCTTAATCATGCGAGAAAAAAAAAATTTGCGATTACTTGATAGCTGGCGTATCATTTTAAAAAATTCTCATAGTACAATATTCCTCTTAAAAATCAATGCAAACTATAGACAGAAAAAAGATGCGACAAATCCAGTGAACGGACTTTAGTTAGCAACCTTACCACAATAGAGCCTGGTGCGAGATAATCTTTCGTCCGTCCTTTTTGGATCCAAGCACACCAGTTGTGAACAAGACAGGCTATAGAATAAAATTCTTGTCAGTGAAAAGAGTGACAGATATTCCCAAGGCCTATAACCCTGACGCTATCACCATCAACTTTCAATTCTTGAACATAAAGTCATCCTTGACTATTTATCCTGGGTACATCACATGCCTTGTGAGGAATGATTGTTGATGGATAGACAGACAGACAGACAGACAGACAGATTTAAACTCTGTGCGCAATGTAACATGCTATCAATGTCTTGGATGGTAAAACTGACAATCAAGGACTAATGTTCAAGAAATCTCTGGGCACTTGTAAACAAAAAACTTGATTTTTAACATTTACTGATCTAAAACAGGTTACAATTTAATAAATTACACACAGATGAACCCCACGAGATGAACACAAGCCATTTAGCTCCAATGAACACCAAGAACGAGAGAGCCTGGTAAAATTTCAGGGTATGTACACAGTGCATTGCCTGGCTTATTCCAAGCAAATCAACACAGATGAATCACACCGCTGAAAAAAAATTAAAAGCAAAAAAAAAAAATCGAGCGTCTCCGAAGTGACCGATGGTGAACCAGTCCGGCAGAGCAAGGTGAGGGGACATCAACCAGAGTGACCCATCCTTCACATTTGCTAATACCATTATAACACAGCTCTGTATGGACAACGTTGGGGAGCGGTTACGTAACTGGAAGGCCAAACCGCTCACTTAGCAGTCCTGGTTGATGTCCTCTTCAAGGGCATCCCAGCATCGAACGTGACCAGCTTTCCCATCCCATGAATTACACGATCCGCTCTCACGTTCGCACTTCATGCAGGTTTTTTTCTTGCTGATAATTTGACAGAAATACTTTTTTTTTCTCCCAACATGGCCACTAGAGAAAGAACCTCTGTCACGTTCGTTTCCAACCCACAATCGCTATGGGAACTGATGATAAACAATCCTTGCAAGATTTTTAGGCAGGAGATACTTCACATTTTGTTTGCAGTGTTGTGGCAAAATCAACGATTGCTCGAGAGCTTTCTGATATGCAATATTTCCATTCTTGCCCGCTTGCGTACATGTACATGAAGGCAATGCTGTTATTAGTATTATTGGACTGAAATGGTTGCATACTACAGGTAGAAGCAGGTTAAATAATTGCCAGTGTTATTAACTCGCATATTTTGTAACCGTCAAACAGAGAAAACATTTCTTGCAAAGCTTGCTCGTGCAAATCAATTGTCCATGGATGCACAATTTATTTTCATGCAAGTCTTTCATTTCAGAAAGTATTTCACTGATATCATTTGGCCGAGGTGTCTGCCGATTTATTCCATTGAAAATTGTTTGTAGATGTCCACTGACGTGGTGGCTCTGCTATATCAGTATCGCGCCATGATCTAACTCGCTTCCTCTCGGATTTGTTAGCTCAGCGTGATATCGTAGCTTACCGGTATCATTTCATATCAGAAACAAGGACAAATCAGTAAAGGACTTGGGGAGTTGACCTGGATTATTTTCTGAAAACATTTTTACTGGTACACCAACCACACAACTAGAGTGACGCCTCCATGACTATGCTTGGCTCTCACGAGAGAATGTTTAAAAATAATACTGTAACGTTCCATTTTTTGGGGTACCAAATGCAAGACTTGTACACACAGAAGTCACAATCACCTCTGAGCCAGGCTCGAAGGCACCCCTCCTCTCATTTGGCGGGGGGGGGGGGGGGGGGGGGGGGGGGGGAAGACAGGAGAACTGTAACATTGCTTTTGGTTGAGTTCAAAGCATGGAGTGTCAAGAGTAAAGTTTGCTTGGATTGTTCTGACATTTGAACAGGTCTCCAGTGCCACTGATCCTGCCATATAGCTTCCTTGTCGAATACAGCAACGTGGACATGAAATTTCTTCTGCCGATAGAAATTTGCCCAAATGTTGGCTGATATTCTACCTGTCATTACAACTGTTGCTTCTGGTCGTATTCTTTGATGTATAATTTTTACTGAGAACATCTGTGCATCAAGTACCATTTCCACAATTACTGTGAAATTACCGATTTCTGAAATCATCCTTAAAATACTTGGGCAACTATTCACTGAGTTATGCATGCTCATGATGTACATGAATCTATGGAAACAGACTTGTTGTCGGTCACTGGTTTCATAAATACTATAAGTAATAATACTAAATTGGGTGTAAACAATCCAAATGTGCTGTCATTAACCCTTCATTCAGACAGTCAAAACATCGAAATCTTGTCTTTGTTTGTGCATGATTGATACATAAAAATGATTAGGCCAGCCACTGAATGCTGTAAAACTGGATAGGCCAGACAAGGGTCTTGAAGGTTATGCCACATCAAACAAAATAGATATCACAGATTTCTGTGTTTGGTTTTGAGTTCATTTGTCTATTCTGGTTTGCATGTGTATATAGCCGAATGGTCAATAAATTTGCAGGTGATATTTGTCTTTTTTTTTTTTCACCTGTGTGCAAGCTTTTCAATCTCTCAGGAACCAAAGTCCAAGCTGACAGCATGTTCTTGATGTTGACAGACCTTGGTCTCAATGACAAGGGGGATGCCCAGCTTGAGTTATACTATAGTCACAATTCTGTATGACTGTTTTTGTTTTTTAGTCATGGGTCTAGTGCCTCCATGCATGTCTGGTGTATGTCTGTGAGAGTGTACGTGTTAGTGTGTATAAGCTTTCAAGTTCGTGTGTCTCATGGACATCTACATGTAGGTCATGGTAAACGATATTTATGTTCCATTCTGTTGGTGGGGTATCACTTCTCCTTTATATTTGGGATTCAAGTTCAATTCTTCCGCTTTGTTTTGGTAACTACCGGACAGGGGCCGTGAAGAAATGTCACGTTGAAAATAGGGACAGAAATGCGATGCGTACATGCTGCGATTCTAAACACACATTTTTCATGAAATTTTTATGACGGGCATATTATGAAGAAAACTCTCACTCTTTTTCGCAACTCAAGTTGTCACACTTTAATATCATTTCTCTCTCCATCCATCCCCCCCTCCCTCCAAAGAGACTGAGTATTTCCCAGGCTATGAAAGTGTTCAAAACTTTGAACTTTGGAAATTGACATGAAGCCAGCTAGCCGGTTGCTAATTTACTTCACAGACCTTGACAAACACTTAATCAACAAGACACATGAAAAATTAGAACTTAATAAAGAAAAAGCTTCGGACAAAATCTCCCCTGGTTGAGAAATCAGGGTTGGTTATGTATATTATTCTCAGTTTCATTTGGTTTGGTCAAAGTGAAATTGCTTGCAAGCAGACATTGGAAAAATGCCAAGTGCCCATTAACCAATTTAGAGGTCAACTATACAAAAATAACATTTGCATGAATAAATGAACAGGTTGTTTGTCCACTGCCAAGAGAGATTAAAAAGACAACACTGGTCTTGATTTTGGCCAATGCCACTGACCTCTCCTTGACTCCACAGCCCACGCTTGCACAACACCAAGTTGATTGCCTCATTTGCATAACAAATTAATCAGTTGAACAGGTTCTATAAACTGGAGTGACCTTTCTAAGGTCGCTCTGATAAACAGATTATGAAAAGACAGTGGAGGGGGGGGGGGGGGGGGAGATGATTAGAGGGCTGCTTTTGTAGTGACCATTGGAAGATTTTAATGACAGATTATAACTCCACAGGGGTGATTTCCATCTTGGCAACTTCCTGGGAGGGGGCTTGTTGCCTTGAGCTTTCTCAGTCTGCACTGTGTTTTTGACAATTGATTCACATGCATGATTAAAATTTAAAAAAACAAGACAGAAACAAAATCAGGTGGATCTAATTGAGTTTCTTTCCAATACTCATCAAGGGCATTAAAATTAATGCCATCTAGCTGCTATAATGGATTAGCAAAATATACGGACATTAAAATTCCAATTTACTCCAATCAAGAGAAACACACCCTCCAAAAGCTCACTTTTACAATTCCCAGATGAAGACTGTCAAAAAATATCCCTAATTCACTTCTCAAATTTTCAGCCCTCTACAGTCACAAATAAAAAATTCCTTTGAGCAAGTTCAATGTACAGAGCAAGTGAACACCCCTAATTCCACTGCGCTCAGTGGAATCACCCTATCTCGACCTTTTCACAGGCTAGCTCACTTCACTGACATTGAGGGGTATCAACTTTGGCTGACACTGGATAAAGAAGATCAAAAAAGCTGTGCAAAATCTCATGATGTCTGTCATGGGGGAGGGGATCAAATGCCACTGCGAGAGGTTTTCTCTTCCCTTTCTCATAGATCAAGGTAAACTACTCAGCAGTTCATTGCCTTTTTTAAGGTTTCATGACGTTGCTGTACGTCTGAAATATCCTCCACACTGAAAAGAAGAAAATGCTGCACAGTCACAGGGCAATCCTGCATGATATAACTGTGTACTTTTACTCTCTGTGTGTGCCTGTCTGTCTGTCTGTCTGTCTGTCTCTCTCTCTCTCTGTCTCTCTGTCTCTCTCTCTCTCTCTCTCTCTCTCTCAGAGTATGAACCACTTGCAGAACTCAAAGGTCAGAAGCGTTTAACTGACATATTAATCTGTGGCTGGGAAAGGTGAACATGCATGACGCAGAGTTTGTGCAAAGCTGAGAAACAAAGTTAAGGTAAATTGGTTTGAGGAGCCCTAGAAATATTGTAAACAAAGCAAAGAATAACTTGAAAACCTTGGCAACATTTACTTGTCTTGTCCTGTGAAGTATTTCCGAGATTATATTTCCTGATAACATGAATTGTAAGATTTTTGAAGACTTTGCTTGAAAAGTATTGTTGTTCTGTTCTTTAAAATAGCATTATTTACCAAAATATCAATCATTTTACGTATTGATCTGATTTTTGCCTGTCTTTGAGAGTTACAAGTTTCCAAGCTTGATATATCTTAGCAGGTTTATCAATATATTTAAATAATTATTTACCTTTTTCAACATTTTTTTGAAAATTGTCTCTGATGGCCCACATCTATGCCGTAAACAGTACAGAAACTGTCTATATCTACACATAGCTTTTATTTAACTTTCTTGCAGAATCTGATCATAACCAACGGATCTGTGAACTCTGACCTCTAGCTGCGCAACCTCAGAAAACAGGTAAATGAGGTAAATACACCTTTACATTATTTTCTTATTCTGTCTGCCTCAGTTCCGAATGAAAAGTGCCACAATCACCATTAAAGGTATACTGTCACCTGCTCAAATTTTGCCACAGTTACCATGGAAAAAGAAAATCTAACCAATCACAGATTTTAAGCGGGTGGCCGCTTTTTAAAAACAGCGCCCTCACATAGGCATTTTGAATACCAAGGAACGCCCCTTTGACCATATATTGGCATATTTAGATTACAGGTGCCACAATCACCATTAATACGGACTGGTTTGGGCCCTTAGCAACGGGTGGTGAAAGGCTGGAATATTCTGAGTCCTGTAGAAGTTCAGTGGTGACATATTAGAATACTAGTAATAGCTGAAGTTTACCTGCGGGGACAGGTTGGACAAAACGGCTTTCTTTGAACTCCTGCTGTTGCATGTTTTCACATGTTGTCATGGCGATGAAATTTAATGTTAAAAATCAAGGAAATCAATCAAATGTTACCGTTCAATGTTTAGCATTGATTTTAACTGAATTCTGAAATTCAAAATGGTGGCTGGTTTTTTAATGTATATCTACGACTGGCCCCGTTTTTTCATCTCCCTGTCAAAAAGATCACTCATG
This sequence comes from Ptychodera flava, assembly GCF_041260155.1. Lineage (NCBI taxonomy): Eukaryota > Metazoa > Hemichordata > Enteropneusta > Ptychoderidae > Ptychodera > Ptychodera flava. The sequence continues at coordinate 15,498,288 of NC_091943.1, forward strand.
TATTGTCAATAGTCTGATGGGCTTTTGGTTTGTGTGGCTAAAATCTCACCCTATCACCTTCCTATGAGACACAATAATACGAGTATAGTAAATAAAGCAAGTGCTGATTTAAGTACATTATGCCTAGGCTACATCGCTTTGCAGTGAAAAACATTTTAAGCACATCATCCTCCCAAAGAATAGAATGCATATCCCATGCACTTTTGCATATACTTTCCTACCAGTATAATCTTTGGTATATTTTTTATTGCCAAATTCAAATTAATGGTTTATCAGGTGGAGGGGTATAGCAGGCAAGGTCATATTGCATGCATTTTGAAATGTTTGACAAAGTGCCGGACCAAGACCCCTCCAACGTGGTCCCGCATATGTCTAGTCAACAGCTTTTGCAAAAGCTGAGTGTGGGGTGAAAGGTCAACTGTGAGCCTGGGAGGTCAAAGTTTACATGCATTGAATGCCAAATCCAAAAGCACAACAAGCCTCAATGCATGCGATGAGGCATGGCCTGTCTCTCGTTTTTTTGATGCCAGGAAAAAGAGATTTGACACAGTGATTTATTCACGTTGTTTGCGACCTGCCACACACACACACTGATCAGCATGATCAATAATCCACTGTTGCATTTAACAGGGCGTAGGGGCGTTAACATCGCAATGCACGATACAAAATCCAACATAGATTAAGAGATAAACAGTGCAAACATCCGCCACCCCTCAGCATTGGTAGAAATCAGATACATCACAAACAGCCATCTATTACACAATAACCCTTTTTTCTTCGCTCTCTCTCTCTCTCTCTGTCTCTCTCTCTCTCTCTCTCTCTGTCTCTCTGTCTCTGTCTCTGTTTTGACAATCTCTAATCTCTCAAGTTAGTGTCTGTCTCTTTTCTTTCCCTACCTCACAATATTGAGAACAAATCATACTAGATACCATTCAATCTTATGATTGCATATTGGATTAGTGCTATTGCCCCTGCCTAGATATTCTAAACAAACACATATCAGACATTATTTATTGTTTACACATATGGCAGAGGAAGGGGGCAAAGAAAGGCAGTCTTTTTCTTCATATTCTTTCTCATACTTTCAAAAACGGAGTACTGCTTAAAAAAGGAATTCATAGTGTACAAAGATGGAGACATTCATAATAATTAGACATGTATAAACATGAGATCAGAGACAATAAAACTACATGAATGGCCCTGAACACTAGAGGGCGCTCTCCGCACGAGAGCCTCTGCTGAGAATTGTTTACCTCCAAATTTCCTTCAGTTTTATTTTTTTAATTCACTGACTGGGCTGCGATGCTCCTCTATGGGATAATTCTGTGACTGGCCATTTCTGTCATCAAAAAAAGCCCCCTAAATGAAGTCAGATCTATTAGAAACCTATAGTCATGTCCTACAAAACATCCTGTTTTCATTGAGAATGTTGACAACATGAAAAGTGTACCTTCCTTCTTGTTCTTCAACTTTCAAATTGAAGAGCTCACTGTCTTGGCAACTATTGCAGTAAAAACACCTCATACTACACGGTATGAATTGCATAACTATTAGAGAACGGTTGGGTGATGTAAAAGGTGTGATTACGTAATACAGAGCTGCAGACAATACCAAAGCTGCATTCAACGCCAGCACTTTATGCTCACCATCTGTCTAACTGAATGAAAAAAGTATTCAAAACAAACAGACAATTTCAGTTTTCGGGGAGTTGTGGCCTCCACTGGGTTGAAAAAAGTACCTTACAAGTGTTACAAAAAGGCATTTATGAAAATCGTTCCATTAGTTTTCGTTGCTTTTTTTTTTTAAATTTCTCTCCACATGAAGTATAAAAAAACATCTGCCTATTAAAAAATGTGGTAGTCATCTTTTGAAAAATTCTCTTCCCAGACTACTTGATGAGTTCAACAAAATGAAAAAGATATGAAAGATATGAGGCTCTGGAGACTGGATGGCTTGGTGCCAGCTGCCTTCAAAATATGCCCATTCTGCCCAAGCTGCATTATCTAATCCTAGGGCAAAGTGAGCTGCTGTATGGTGTCTGGCAGACAGTAGTATTGTTTGCCAAGCATTACGTCACCGAGTAAGTGACAAAGACTTGACCAGTCAGGCCCGTCACACACTCCCAAAACAAAAACTCCTTCGACTCTTTTAGCGAATGTATTAAGGGCTTATCATCCGATCTGTAATGTAAGTCACACAGGTGTGTCCACTGCAATAAATTATGTGGTTGGTTTCTCTGTTATGTTTATTTTCTGTTATGTAATCAGGGGGTGAAGGGGGATGTCTGAATGGTAGTTTTGTTTACATTTGACGTAATGCTGGTAAACCGCAGCTTGGAATCAAGCCACTGGCGCAACAAAACAAGCTTATTCAACTGATTGTCAGGGGAGCCTGTAACAATTCCTGAGAAACCACAGAAAAGACTTCCTGACTTTCCGTTGTACTGAAATTCCTACAGAAGTTCATTTTCTTGTTCCAAGTATTGATTTTGGAACTATGGGAATGCACTACCACTTGACGTCAGAGAATCCCTAAACTTGGAAACTTTCAAAAGAAAACTGAAAGCACACATGTTCTCCAGAGCATACAGTGTGGTTTAGTCATTGAGCATCACAGAGCAAAACACTGTATTTGGATTTTGGCGCTATATAAACTTTGCTGATTGATTGATTGACTTATTTTCACCTCTGGTTAAATCTATTGACGACCAAAGTATTATACAGAGCAAATACGCTTGAATCCATCTGTGATCATGTCAAATGTGATATCGGTCACTTTTTGACCCAGAGTGAGAAAATTTGTGGACATCACTGATTGGTTGTTGCCCGGGGATAAAACACCTGGTCATGAGCCAATCAGATAGGCCAGGTTACATTGACAAGAATCATATCAATGCATTTGCATAGTTCATATACACTCAAACTATGGACAAAATTTGGTCTTGAAGAATTCATTTGAATATAGACAGAGATCTTTGGAAAACAAATGAGCCGATAATGTTCTATTGTCACGACACTGTCACATTTTAAAATTCCCCTCCCCCCATAATTGTTAAATTTAGGGAAATAATCAGACATTTCATGGTTGAGAAAGTGTCTTGGTTTTTTTGGTACCAGCTGAAAAACTGCACTTCTTTAGCTGTGACTGACAGATCTACCTTTCAACTGGTCAGACTGACTTCACTCAGACCAGTGGACTTTGCATGATTCAGAATATGTGGGCAGCAGTGCCGAGTGATGCTCCCATGACCACTGGACTAATCCTATTAGTAACACTCATTCAAACGGCACCAGCTGATGCCAAGCAGCTTTTCTGTACCCTGCGTGCGGGATAATGATCACAACCTCTGTCATCTGTCTGGGAATTTCATGATGAAAATTAACGACACATCATATTTTACTGTAAGTCACGATTTTTTTTAAGATTCAGGAAGGTCTTTTTAAACATGGCCCCACACCACAGCTGCTGATGTAACAATGTTGAACAAATTACAAATAAACATGCATGTTCTTTTTGTTTGATTATCAAAGGTGTTAATTTCTCTTAAAATAGTTGGGTTTCTGATGATTTACACAAATATCTTAAGGTGTCTTAAAAATATTATGATGTTGTTCATGATTGATCAAATATGAGAGAAATTTTCCCCTTGGTTGAGAATGAAGAGCCGATTAGGAGATAACATTGTATCTTTCATAAATACAACCTGTATTAATTTCAGAACGGGATATGACTTTGTCATATTGATCATATTCAGACGAATACATTTGCACTATGAGTTTCTATGCCTCAAAGATTCCTGAAGGATCATGATCAAGAGATCATAAGAATATGGGTACAGCTAATGGAATGATGGAAAACGCTTGCCCCTATGTATTAAATACAAATTTATGGTTCCCTGGTTTTTTACAAATTTGAGAAACGGGGCTATTAAAAGAAGCATCCACCACATCACATCCGTTTTAAGACCAACAATATAGCATGAAAAACTGGGGAGAAATTCAGTCATATTTTGGTATTTGAGCTTCATTTCCATAAAAAGATAGGAGCTAAATTTCACATACAGTTGTTTTACAATATCGATATAATATCAATGGTGTAAAATTTAAGCTTTCCACTTAGTTCAGACTAAGATACAGCTCAGTGGTATAATAACATCCAAATGCAACATAAACACAGGTTCTTGTAAACCATATATACACACATATATTCAGAAGTTGCAACTCGAACCTGTCCTAGTTTTGGTCATGTGGTTGTGTCTTTTTTGTTTGATAATTGTCTAGTATGCATTAATGCTGCAACCATTTTTCCAGACACTATTCATAAATCTGTCTGGTTCCCTTGACAACAGACACATTCATATGCTAATGTCAAGTGTGGGTCACTGCAAAGGATCCGTACCAAATGGACGGCTGCGCACAGTTCAAAGGTACCAACCTGCCCCCTTTTGCATAGTCACCAAACGCGACATGGAGAGAAAGAGAGATGAGAGCTGTGGATAAACAAATTTATAAACCCAGTTCTAACAAAAAAGGGGGACACCTGATACAATTAGGCCTACTGTATTTACATTCTCGCCTTGTTGGGTGGGGGTCTATTCTGTCAACTGTCACGGTCAGACAGCCATCCTCCGTCTCCATGGTAATAAGAGTCTATATTTCAAGGTAGGACAATGGAATAGGATTATGTTACAGCGTCATTCAGACTTCATATTATTTTTATGTACGCCTACTACGCCACAGAATGGAGGCATTTAAAAGTAGGTCATTCTGAGCACCTGAATTCTGTTCTGTGTAGACCTACTTTCCCCGATGAATTTTCCCTCCCATCAACACACAGACACACAAATTTTCTGATATTTAACGCAGAATTCCCGTGCATTTGTAGCTTTACATGGAATGCGCCTCGGGGATAGAGATTCAGACTCAAATTTTTACAATTCTTTTCTGATAAACCATGTGTGGGGGCTCATTTTAAAGCTCTTGAAAAACTTCCACCGTCTTAGTTTTTCAAAAAAATCGAAAAATCTTGTTTTTCCTATTAGAGTTAACACAGGGATGGTGGCCCATTTTGAATTTCAAATATCAGTAAAATTTGGGTAATTTGTTTCTCTAGTACCAAAATTTGCATGGTGACCCCCGATTTTTATTCTTGATTTTGAAAGAGAGCGGTTGAAAGATTCCTTTCAGAAAGTTTGAGTGAAAGTTTAAGTCTTTCACTTTCGAGGCGCATACTACCTTTATAAGATGTAAAAACACTGTAACTTCTATGATACTTTCAAGATGTTCATGATATAAAAAATACAGTTTCTTATTCCCCCTCCCCGGCCAAAAAAAAAGAAAGTGTCGACACACAAAATATCAGCCTCACGAAAAAACACAATCCTTTATGTACGAAATGGTATTGTTGACAAACACATTCCATTACATTCCAAACCAACATTCAGTTGTCAACAAAAACATTTTACATTGAACACAAAAAGGTTTTGTTGCCTAGTTGAACGCTGGGACCTTCAACATGATTCTGTAAGTACAATTCTATTTTTACAAACAATGAAAATACAAGAAAATAGTTCAAAAGTTTTGGCAAATTGTAGCTTAAATTAATGAACTTTAATTCAATATTCAGCTAAAAATGTGAAAATGCCTCTCTTTTAACTTTAATAATATAACACATCTACTGTGCGATAAATAACCTCTGAGTTATAGTTCAAGTTGTGATAGTTTTGCTAACATGTTGACAAGTACCAAAGGAGGACTTCCATATCTAGTCACATATTGATTTCAAGGTACCAGACCATCATTTGCATACCTGTATGCTAATTATGGGGTCACTGACCTGATTGACCCATTGGGACCTCTTGATCAAAACGGGGCATTTCTAAACTGCGGTCATTATGGTTATTACAAGCTTGTTCATACTGCATAGAACCCTTGGGAATGCATAAACTTATCGCAATTCCAATTATATTTACAAGTTTCAATTACAACTGGCCATTTTGTACAATGTGTGCAAATGCAGCCGACACTTAAAACAAAAATAGTGACAAAAATCATCAAAAGTTACAGCTACTGTCCCTTAGAGATAAGAACCATGTGCATATACTATAGCTTCAATGTCTGGTCTCTTACTGGTGCATAGCGCCAAGCCCTTCTGGCTTGAGGAAATAGTATAATCATGCGTGTACAACACGATGTTAAATGAATTCACGGGCAAGTACCAGACTTTACACAAAAAATTACGCCTAAGAAGGGGCTCAGACTTACGGCTCACTTCAACTAAAAACAACACTACACTTCAGACACAGTCAACTTACACGAGGACTAAGTCAACTACAGAATATTAGCAATGACAGGTCAGCATACTGTTCTCTGTCAACAATGTCTAGCTATCTTGCCAGTCCAAATAACCCTTTGAACTTGAAAAAATATTTTGGTCGTGTGCTGTTTGTTCTAGGCAATAATTATAGTTTTTCATTAATTTGTTACAGTTTCTTTGAGCAGAACTAATACGCTTTATGATCAAGATCCCCTACGCTGTTACAACGTGCGATAAAAATTTTCGGTAACATTACATGGCATAACCAAAAAGTTTAGTAAAATGCAAGTCTTTTTCAGACTTACAATGACTAGTCTTACTTAATATTAACTTTTGTACTGCCTATGTTGATGTTGATCTACGTAAGGAAAGTGACATTCTCTCATACCAGCTGCATGAGGGCAGCAAACTGCCAACTCTGCTACGTTGACAAATGTTTGGTTAATGCTGCAAAAGATAAATAGAGGGCGCTGTTCACAAGTCACGTACACCAGCCAACTTGGTCAACACTTGACACACTTTTTATTCTGAGGGAAAGAGAATAACCGGGTGTAGGCAATTTCAAGTAGATTGCTTGTTCTCAAAAACGGCTGTATAGCTGTGCTGATAGCTTGGCTGTTTCTGCATGCAGTTAGGGAGCTCCAGGATAAAACACGCGCGACGGCGATCACACAAAACCAGCAACACAAAACCCCTACATCTTGTTCATCATGTGGTCTCCCCACAATCACAAACATCCTCACATGAATTATGTTTCTGTAGATGCTCCCTGGCCCAGATTAAAATGCGACAAATACAACAAACACTTTGATTGGCCGAGATAATACCAGTCAGGTTTAACCTATAGATAAAAAAAAATCTAAATTGCCCTCTAATCAAAAATTTATTGCCCACTCCTAAAAAGAAACGTTCATTCTTCTCATGTCTCTCTCCTAAACTCCGCAATCATAAATTGTGACCGCATTCCAACTCTAAAGGCTCTTGTAATTCACTGTCAAGTGCCTGGTTTTCAAATCACAAACACACTCAGAAACATTTCCGTCAAATGGGATTACCATTCACGATGAGGCACATACACCATCTTATTTTCCCCATTTTTTTTCCTCTGAAAATTTGGTCACTGAAGCAAAAAAATTTAGTGAACTGTTGTACATCATGATTGCTATTCAACTTGCGTGTCTGGTATTAATCTTGCCCTATCAGTAGCAACGTCAAAACGAGACACATCCTTGACCTGCGACCTTTCCGTAAACCATCCTAGACAATGGGGTTATTGACACAGGCAGGGTGGGTTCAACTTCAGTTGACCTGCAACCTATTAGCATGCTGGTTACCCGCATCACCCTCCAACGGCAGATTACGAAATCAAATATGCTAGCCAGTTCAACAGCTTTTCATGGCCGATGGCTATAGCTTGCATTTCACTACCATGCATATATGCAAAAGGTGAGAGAGAGAGAAGAAAAAAAAAACTTGGAAATATAAGAACAGACTTCTGCTTCAGTTGATCGGCAGGTGTAGTGCAAATAAATTAGCAGCCATCAGTTGGTAATTAGACAGGCCAATTGAGAAAAAAATAGTAATTATACAGTTAATCACGCATCGTTTCATTTGCATGTATTGAAGACATGTTTTCCACTCGTTACCTACTTATTCACTTCTAAATGAACAGCAATCACTCATTTATTACTTTGTGTGAACATGACCAACCCTACATTTGAGCAGTATCAGTGTTTCCAAAAATGGTGACTTGGAAGAAATGGCGCGCAGAACAAAATCCATGTTAGGATCTGCATGAGGGCCGCCATATTGTCGTTATTTTTAGCTCGCGCCGACTGACAACCGAAAGAGTTTAATATCTCAACTTGGTGGTGTGGTCATCGTGCGTTGAGACAAGAGCTAGTAGAAAAAACAGGTATGGCAAAGAGTGACACAGTTGTTGCCCTGTGCAACAGAACAATGAGAATACTGCCAAAGTTGAGATACCTTACACGGCAGCATGACCCTTTTGACTTTTTATTCAGCGTCACGTACGCCATTCAAACAGATTATGAGCCGTGAGACAGCGTGGCACTGAACGTGTCCCCAAGTGTACTAACAAGCCAAACACAATTTGGAAAAAAAAAACCGGCCCTCATGCACCATCTGGTTTCAGAAAAACACACAACATGAAACTATCAGTCTTCCTAAAGCAGACTTTTCAAATCAGCCCAGAACAGAAAGCAAAAAACCCATCATGGATCGCTTTTACGCAGGATATCCAAACCTTCACCATGGCATGTGAAAGCACCATGGCACGGCCAAAAATTTACCCCACAATGATTCTTGATGAAAATTCACCTGCGTAAGCACCATCAAAAAATATTTTAAACCAGCACAGCTGACAAGTGATTCCGTAACAACTCCCCAGCACACTATACAGTGTAAGTTTTATTCTAGGTACAGCCAAGAATTCACCCAGAGTACAGGGGCACAGCCAATAATTTATCCAGAAAGAATAAAGTTCAGCCTGAAATTCACCCTGTGGAACCTGCCACACCTCATCACACCAAACCAACGAACCAATCCTAATAATAATTCTTTTCAACAATATAAATAAATTATTCATCGATCTAAATTGAGGCATTAATTGTTATTCTAGTGATAAACTCATTTTTGCAAACGTTTATTTGATTTATTCTTTTATTGTCTCAATCTGTGAAAGCTATGACAGGGAGGGGGGGGTTAAACGAAGCCTGTGACACTCTTGAGATATACACAGATGACCCGTGAATGGGACAAATTCGCCCTCGGGGGCACCATAGACCCAATGCAGAACTTGGAAACTAAGCAGTTGAGAACGCCAACACCAGACGGGCCCGATATCAAAACGGCCTCACGCTTCACCTCTGAGTGAACTTGACGGGCGTGACAGCTCTCTCCTGCGTGAAGCATCACCTCCAGCTTTAGCTGATTGATGGCAGAAACAAACTATCTGTATGATTCATGACACTGCCCCCACACTCCTAAGCCATCAATGCACACAACACCCAGCATCGACATGAAGCTTCGCACCAAAGTAGAAAATTTCCACATTTTCCCAAAAAAATCTCTAAGGAATGGGCAAACATTATCAATTGTCAACACCTGCCAGTTTACCAAATCACTGTAGATTTTATGTTTACTTATTTTTACCCATTTTTCTATATTTTTACTTGCATTTTTCTAATTTCTGATCTAATCTCTGAATATAATAATTCATAGGCCCTATGAAGTCACATGCAATGCCCTGCAAATGACTACAGTAGTTCAGATAATAGGTAAGAATTTCAAGAAAACCAATAACTAATGATTTATGAACTAGAACAGACAATTCATATCCACCAAAATGTGCTGCTCTAACCATTAAGAGAAAACAAATCACAAAGTTATTTTTCTCTTTTTTTCTGTCTGTCTGTCAATGCCTTGGTTGCCTTAGATTTGGATGAGGCAGAATTTCTAAACTGCAACATATTGTTTCTGTGCATGTGTGTGTCTGCAGGGCTCGAAATTAACATTTTATCCTGGTAGTCATTTTGACCACCACATTTTAAATTTGGTGGTCATTTTAAGGGAACTGGTAGTCAATATTTTTTTTGAACTGAATCATATTATAAGGCTTTTTGTATTCATGAAAAGAGAGGTCAATGTTATGGTGGGAGTCTCTGAACATGGCTGTACCCAAAAAATACATGTCTGTACAGTGGATAAAAAAAATAATACCGATGTTGGATAAAAAAAAACTGATTTTGCCAACAACTTCTCACTACTGACTCGTGCTTTATTGGAACCCAAATAACATGCAAACAGGTGGCACAATTCGTTCATGTTGTCTATCTTGCAATCGTATTTTTATACTTGCAAGAGTTCCAAAGTGATCGCTGCGTTGTCTAATGTTTTGTAATGATAAGTAGAAGGATTTGAATTTTTTTTCCGTTGCAAGAAATATTTGCATAAATGTTGCAAAATGAAATTTAGTTTATTGGCACCTGTGAAGGCCCTGCGCCACAAAAAGGAACGAAACGTTATGTGTATCAATTTCTTCAAGGCCAATTGCAATGTTGTATTGATGAAACGGTGCCCTCGCCATGCCATCAGACAAACCGGCAACCGCTGAAATACTAATTTTTTTCCATGGTGGTCAAAATGACCACCAGTTACAGAATTTGGAGGTCAAGCATGGAAAAATGGTGGTCGTTTGACGCAAGACCACCGCTAATTTAGAGCCCTGGTCTGCATAGGGACACAAATCAAGTTGCCCTACAGTCTGACAAGCAGTTGACGCACAGCGAGCAAGATTCAAATCCTTGGATGTTTCAGATTTTGAACAAATTTTACATATAAAATGCTTCAACATAAAATTTGGATCTGCAGCCTCAAACACCACACATCAGAATGCTATAACTTTTTCTAAATTTTGGCAATTTACCTTTGTTGCGAGGGTGGCCCTATAGTTTAGGAGTCTATGTGACTAGTACTGTACCAAGAGCGGTTAGACTGACCGACTTTGTGTCCCACTGACCGTTGATATATCTTTTGTTGGAAAGTGAAATTCAGATGTCTGTCAGACAAACAACTTCCAAAAATCATGTCTGTGTATGCAGACCGTACAAAAATGAAATGATTAAAAGGAATTTCAGTGGATCATAACCAGATTTAGAAAACAACAATGGAAAGTAATAAAGGAAAAAATATAACCAGAGAGTTAATTCTGAGAAAAGGAATATTTTTAGCTACTGTTCCGATCCATCAAAATCCAAACTCGTCAAGCATAAATGTCAAATTCCAAATCTCAATCACAAATGAGAAACTACAAATAGCATATTTTGTATTTTTCTATGCATCATATTCATAACCAGATTTAGAAACAACAATGGAAAGAAATAGAGGAAAAATGTAATGAGAGAGTTCTGAAAAATGGAGCGTCTTTAGCTTTAGTCTTCATCAATCAAAAATGTTTATTCATCAAGCACAAAGCTTTCAAATTCCCAATCTTAATTTGGAAATGAGAAATTACAAATAATATTTTTACCATTTAGGAGGTAAAGTTGACAGCAAAGTTTTTAAGGCCAGTGATTGGCGCTTATACAGGTAAACATGGTAATGCCAACACTCATGAATAATTCATGAAGTCTACCCTTCCTTATATGGTAAAGTACAGGAAGATTTTTACTTTGATGGAAGTTCAAGTGTAAGAACATGTAGCAGTGCATTGTGAGTATTGTTAACCTTGGAAGAACAAGCCCAGTTTACTTCAGTAACTGTTCCGGCAGCCAAATAATACACATGTATGTTCACAAAAACATGCCGTACGCGTCAGAAATCCTGCAAAAACCTTTTAAACCATGAACTTTGGAATCAGTGGGGTTTGGAAGATGATCACTATGAAATGTGAATACTCAGTCTACATTCAAAAACCTTACAGCGATTTTTGGTTTTCAATTTCAAGGGATTACTGTAACCTCGTTTTTAATCCGAAGGGATTGGTGTATGAGCAATTCTCCGTTGGTACATTCTCTACTGACTATTGGTGTATTACATAAAAAAACAAGTGAAAAATTCTAGCGGTTCTACAGCTGTTCCCAAAGCCTGGCCAGGAATATTACATCAGGGGGATGAAATAACATGGAGTTGCCAGGGTTTGCCTAGTTCACAGGGGCTGGCATATGTCAGACCATATGACACTGTAATTTCGCACATTATAAACATCTGATTATCAAGAATTTAATCTGGCAACTGAGAGGCCACTGCAAAAATTTTCATAATCAGTTTTTAATGTGGTCACAAGGCTCATCTTCCTTTGAATTGTTCAGATTGTGAGCAAGATTTTGAGTATTTTTTTGGTTTTGTTTTTTATACAATGACAATACACATTACAGGCCATGGGAGGGGTGGTGGGCTTCCCCTTATGGTCCAGGTATATATGTTTGGATGGTAATGCTCTCACATGCTGTCAACACAATTCCAAATGCTGCCAAATGTGTGGGTGACGTGCTGAAAATGAGTGGTATCAGCCGGTCTCCTACTCAACTCCAAAATAAACATGATGCTGTGGAAATCGAATTTACAAACCAACTATAGTTGGGTTAGTTTTGCCTGTTCACCCCCAATAATTCCCTTGTACAGGTTCACAATCACCATTGCTGGCATTGGATTTGGACCGAACCAAGGTTGTGAAGGGTCAAAAAATATGAAAGTGTTGAAAAATATGAACCGAGCCAGAGTGTCCACTAATCCGTTTGGACGCTACATACTGAAGAGAGTTCATTTTGCACTCTAGAAAATTACAAAAAATTCAGTCCTGGGCTGACTGATAGAAATTCTGAGAAATTTCTTGCGTGACTCAAAGATTTAAGTGAACTTACAAGCAACTTGGGGGATACACTGTTCTGGTGTACAAGAAACCTATTTTTGTGCTGAGACTGAAGGTAGTAGCACTCTAAAAGAGCAGATATAATTACCGGGCATTTCAAAAATTGCTTGGCTTTCCCAGAGTCGCCCATGGCTGAATTAAAGGAAGATGAATCCTTAGTAGACATTGCCTTCGTATAGCTTTATTAACAGGTTTTTTCCCCCGATGCACTTCAACCTACTCGTGTGAGAAGAACAGGAAAATGTGTTGGTACGAGAGAACAAAAATTGAGAACACATTATCAACAGAGTAACGCCGGACACAAAGACACATTTGGGACGTGTGAATCAGAGAATACACTGAGAGCAATTGGAGCACAATACAGAGACCAAAATAGAGTCGATGAACATATGTTTCTGTGTCACATCAATACTGCCCCAACGGCAACTTTTGAAAGATATTCAAAAGTACTCCACTTCAGTCTCGGCTCTTCGCGTCAAGCACGAAAAAAGCCCATAGATACAGGTTCATTTAAAATGCATGACGCTGACACGTACAGAAGGACTCAAAGCAACTCCCATTATTAGTCATACCACTTGTACTTGTCCCCAATTTACATTAAATATGGGGGGAAAAAATGAGGCCATGTACATGTAGAGGCCTCTTGTGCGGGCAGGCGCATGCAAAGGGGGAGATAGCCAATCAGTAGCGTTCTATTTATCATGCCATCAGGTGACGTACATTTGTCAACAAAAATGTCTGTCATCTTTTGTGCACCGTTTCTGAAGCAGTTGGTCAGGGCGCATTGAAGTTTTAGATCGACTGTACCATTAGTTTGAAAAACAGCTTTTTACGGCATACAAAGTTAACATGCCACGCATAGAAAAGTAAACAGTCACAGTAACAGGTCTGGCCAGTAGCCATACTGGATCGTGTCCCAAAACACAAATTTGAAACCAACAATGAGCAGACTTGCAGCCACACCTGAAACAAAGTCACAAGTTTTTCACACTGTATTGTCACTTTTGACCTCACATGAAGTTTTATCCTGAGAAAGATCATAGGGTACCAGAATACTCTCTTGTGCCACGTTTGAAAGAGATTTGTCTGAGCACAAGTGAGGATTAACTATCTTGATGTATTACTAATCCAGACACAAAGCTGTGATAGGGTGCAGAATTTCGCAAACATGGCTCCTCCACCCACTGGTTGACGGCAGTTACAGTATGGATTGACACTCATGCAGTGTAAGTACACATGATGTCCTTAAAACTTCAAAAACCGAGCTACAGTTTTGCACAGTGCCAGGCAGACAATCACCCGGCAGCTTTTTTAGATGAAACCATTCAAAGTTTAGGGCAAATATGGCTGCTGATCAACTAGATTGTACATGTATAGTACATCTGAAAGGAGAAAGCAGCATCTCTGGTGAAATACTGCTACAATATGAAAAATATAACAACCCTTTTACCACTATGGTTTGCCCCAATGCTATCTATATCTACAGCAAACTTGGACCCCTTGACACAGACATGGGGATGATTGGGTTTCAAGGTATGAAATTCAAAAAAAAGGAGACCCCTGGATTTTTTCCTGGCCTGTATAGATGTGACTTATTACGTTTTTTAAAATAGATGACATGGGATGACAAACTCTGACAAAATGTGGTTCACATTATTTTCAGAAGAGACGTGAACAAGCATTTCTTGGAAATGAAGTTAATTCTGGTTGGTCAGTGATATTTATAGCTACCAAGCAGACATGTCTGGATGCTTTGTGAGTGTGAAAAACATATCACCTACATATAACAAACAAGCCATTAACTACAAAGACCAAACTCCACACTGTTATGGACATATTGTATTGTTCAACAGCAGACTGCCCAATTTTTGTCCTCAGAGGTTGCCAGGCACACCTTAACTGCCACAAAGTTCTACAATGATCTAATTAATTTCTCCACTTTCATAAAATTTGAAGACTTTCTGCGACACGCTTTGGCTAACCTTTTTGTACACACTAACATCAAATATGAACAACTATCTGCTGCTGTGGCCAAACTAGCACTTAAAAGTGGTAGTCAGCTCTCAGATTGGAAATGACGAAAATCAGTCATTATGACAAAAAGCGCAAACACGATCTTGATGACCTTGCGACCATGTCAATGTCAAATTAACAAATACAATTCCCAGCCAAGCTTCTAGAAACCCTTAATACTGGACGTCAAGAATGCATGCATTTCACCAAATCGGAACATGAGAAGTCAATTGACGCCTGATGCACACTTTTGACAGCGACCAATCAGCACACTTTCACCAGTTTGTATCCAAGGTCAAAGGTCAACAAACCATTTTTTTCGTATGTGACACTGTTAACAGTTCTCTGAATAACCCCAAGCATTCATCAAAGGCGTTTTAATCCCATGAGAGAACTTTTTCAGAAAAAAATATACATATAATATTTCATGGCCTCTCAGATTTATGTTGTGTGAAATTGAAGCAGGCTGCGGCCAGGTCCAATAAAAATTGCCCAACCTATCGATTGCATCGAAAACATATGGTGCAAAGATAACAGAACTAATTAATAACAATAATTAATCAGTATTTTGTTTTGACAACAGTTGCATCTTCTCCCACGTATACCCTCAGCACCACATTTTCATTTCCTACCTTCACTGGTCCGATGCTTTTGTTTCTTCCGCCGGGCATTCCGTCTTCCCTAATGGCTGAAGGAAAATAAAACAAAAGTGAATTTGAATCTCAGCCAAAAGTGGAGAAGTCCATTAGGCCTAATACTAAGGGGGGGGAGGGGGGTGTCCAGTTGCTCAAAATATGATGGGAGGGCTGCCTAAAAATAATTTGTTTTCATGATGAAGATTTGGGTCCTCTGTTCTTCAAGTGCCAAATCTGAGTCTCATTTTGATCGGCAAAAGTTATCGGGCACAGTGTACGTACAGGTGAGATCAAAGATCAAAGCTTTCCTGAGTTATGGGCAAAGTACTTCTCATTCAATTTGTTATGTCATTTCCAAATCCTTCAAGCTTGATTCTTTAACCCTGTAAGTGCCAAAGTCTATTTTTGTCACCTTTCAAAAATAATGCAGACAATTTTTTTCAGATCACGACAATTTTTTTTAGATTTTTCCCAATATTTTGATCAAAAGCTGTAGCCAATGAACACTTAGTCCATTTGGTCCAAAATTATCATAATGATTACAAAAAACATCACAAAAATTGGTAAAATGTTGCAGTAAAATTTTGGAGGGAAAATTACAGCACTCAAACGGTTAATACGGTGAAGATTTTACTTCAAAAAAGTTCTCCTGCTGCTTCGTGTGGTTCAAATTTTTAAGAAACAGTATATTTGCCATTCTGTAAGTATTGTACAGATGAGCAGAAAAAAAATGATGTCATGAAAATGAAAAGTCAACTTTTGGATAGTCTACTTGACATCTTTTTAGTTCATGACAAAAAGAATTTGACTGCGACATGACAAAGGCGAATTGTCCTGTTCAGAGGCAGTCGTGCTAAACCCTTCCCATATTGTTATCGTCAGTGGTACCGTGATCAAGCTCCCGTGGATACTGAGAGTCCATTGATGTCTCCGTACGGCACAGTGCCAGATAGATGTCCTACCTTTTCTGTTCATTCCCATCTGAAGGCATTTCAAGAGCCGGCAATACTGGCAGCGATTTCTTTGCCTCCTCGACATCATGCAGTTTTTATTGCGGCTGCACCGGTACACTCTCTTGTTGCAGATACTGCGTTTGAAGAAACCTTTGCATCCCTCACAAGAGATGATCCCGTAGTGCAGGCCTGTCGCTCTGTCACCACATATCAGACAAAACCGCTGCTCTGGCTGCGGCCTGTCATCTGTAGGTGGTGGACATAGCTCTGAAACTGAAAAAAGATGAGAAAAAAACATTATTTTTTTTTCGCCAAGTATGCCTGCATTTTGGATCAACTTTGTCAAATGGAAGCATGGACCCACAACAGTGTCAGAGCTATAGAAGTGACATTTAACCATGCACACATTCATTCTGGGAACAACATGTGATCATAAACTTGATTCGGTCAAAGAAGTTTGAAGATACATATACTTCTTTGACTATCGACAACTGGTGAGAAAGGATCACAGATAAAAGTTTATCAAAATCACGACGAAGTGAACTTGTGTCTGCGTCGGTGGTGTTGGGCTCAACCCTGTACTGTAGGTTTTGAGTTTGAAATGAAGTACAGATACTTTGCAATTAGTCCCTCGAATTTTACTGCCCTGGTAGTCGAATAAGAACATACATACAGGATCAAAGACAAAAACACTCATGATGATCACAAAAATCAGGTCAAAGGAATACCATCCGTCTGTACACTCTCTGTCAACACGTTAAGCGATGATGGGGGCCACAAAATGCATCAAGCAACCTGGCAAGAATTTAATACACGGCACAGAATGTATTCGCACATTTCTCAATATACAACCTTCTTAGCAGTCCTGACACAGAAGCAGATACTATATTATCTGCGACAGTTCAAATGTTCCTCATAATAATTCTGCAACTTTTTTAATAAATACAAGGGAAATTTGAGAGCTGACAATTCAACACTGAGGGAAAAATCAAAAGCATTACTTTCTCAGGGCAGCTATTGCTGACGAGGCAGATCACACAATCACGATTTTTCGCCAAAGACTACTGCGTACAGATCTTTTCATTTCACATATGAAATCATTCTTCGATGACTGCGTTTGTGTTTGTGCATGTGCGTTGATTTGTATCATGGATCCTTCACAAGGTGAACGAGGCCATCCATGAAAGACCCTCACAATATGTTACAGCATAATGTGTCCCTTTATTTCTTTCTTTATATTTTTCAATATTTTTGGGCTTACGTTTCTAGACTACACACTCATTCTAATCAGCTTAATCAAATTCAACTCACTGCTGGATCAGTCATTGATTACTGTCATTTTCAGACCGTGCAGCCTCAACAGTGGGACCAGACTTCCCTCCACTTTGCATACAGACTCATATTGCTCCCTAGGATGAAAACTTCTCTGCACACAATAGACAATTTTCTACCAGCGAGAGGGCCTGCAGCTGTGTCACTTCACTTTTCAGGGTTTTGAAGTCGGGTCAAAGGAATACCATCGTTCACAGCCAACAAAAATGACAGCCACCACATACATTGCAACTTCCACTCAAAGAATAGCTGATATTATTATATGCCGGGTCAGAGGTCAAGGGTCAGAGGTCAGCTCTGTTGTATTCAGGGAGTCCGTGACTCATTCCTGATGATGGAGCTGGCGCGTTACATCATTCATCACCTTGTCAGTACCACTTCGGAATAAGTTTGGGCTTGTGAGCAGGGAAAAGTTCACAGAAAACCTGTTAGAAAGTCAGTCAGTACTGTCATCAATAGACATGCAGTGCTAAGAAAAGCTTGCATAGTTGCATTGTTCTGCTAGAAAATAATCGAGCACACCAATTGCGCAAGATGGCACTGCCTCGATCTGTGTTTATTGTATGTTTGTTTGTTTGTCTGGCTCTTTCCTCCAGCCATTGAGCACCTACTGATTGTCAATGTTTAATCATAGAGCCTAAAAACTATGGTTTAATACAGTATGAAGAATGTGAGTAGTTATATCGAACCCAGCCGGGAAATAAAATGCTCTAGGCGAGTGGAAATTAATAACACAAAACAGGATCAAACAAAAGTCATAAAAAATTTCATTATTTGGTGTGACACATGCCTTCATGATGTCTTCCAAATGAAGTAACTCTCTTGGTAATCATTTTGCATGACAACCGCTTTCTCATCATAGCGCTAATTGACATTTTTACACAACTCAAATGTAAGTCACCAAACTGGAGAAATTTGAAGTTGCGGTTGAAGCCAGAAGACTACTTCAAGCAGACATGCAGACGACGCCAGTACGGTACTAAGTCGTGAAACCGTGCAACACTGATAATTTCACTCTGAGGAATTTGTATTAATGAATGTATGAACGTAATATTCTCAAACCCAAAAAACAACCCTACATTTTGTTTAAAAACTGTCCACAACATGTTTATGGTCAACTGGTGTTCAACAGAGAAAGTGACTTGAGGATAGTCACAGGTTGGGGGGGGGGGGGGATCTGAGAGAAAGAAAGATTACTTTCGAAACCACACAACTCAAAATTCTTCCCTTTTATCAGATGAAGGCATGTACGCTATGTATGATTACGTATATCGAGGCACCTCTACAAAATTTGATGTGTTGACTATGTGACTGTACAGGATTATAATTTCACAGTGCCCTTGAGAATTTTTTGTAAGTTACAGCACGCCTATAACGCCTGGGAGGAATTGCAAACTCGACAGTAAGTGACAAATTATACAAAAGTGAAATGTCATTTTTGACCAATCACAGAGTCCCTAGCAAATACAGAATCCACAGCAGAGGATAGGTCTGTTGTCTGCATATGCTCTGCAACGAAGGAGACTATTGGCTGTACAATCAGACTGATACTTCAGCCTCGATATTTGCAGCTAGCCAACTTCCAAGATTCAGCTGGGAATCCAAGACCTCATGCACGATTTGCCCGTAATTTGAAAGCATTTAAGTCCAGTAGTGTGGATTGTGAAGACGATGTCTGCCAACATTGATGACAATAATGCAATATCTATCAATCTACTCTTCAATTCCATGTATTATTACTTATCCTATCATAACTTTCTTTTTATCGAATTTTAAATTATGAATAGCCCGCAGCGTCCCGGAACTTAGCAATACATATTTTCTTATCAGCTCCTCGGATCTGTTCCTCCCAAAGGACTCTTTAACAGATGAGCTATTTATCTGATTCAATTAACACAAAATTATATTCATCACAAAAGGAAATTAACGCCATTTATTTGTCACACTGGAAATGGCCAGTAAGGGCGCATGACAAAAGACAACAGGATGTTATCACTTGCTTAAGGAGCCAGGACCTTCGTACAATAGGGCCAATTTGCGACGATGTTTGAGTTCTATCATTAATTTAAAAGCAAAAATAAATATTTGTCCAAAAATTTTGACAGGATTTTCATAAATTACTCTACAGGAAGTGTGAAAATGTTACCTTGATACCAAAGATGTTTTCAATGAAACAGTACATGTAAATATGATAGGCAGAAAGATGCAACCATAATCAGTGGTTATTATGAGACAAAAACTATTAGAACTTCTGTCAGTGGCAGCAAATACTGCACATGTTGCTATATTTAGAAACATGCATGCAATCACGATCTACACTATCGCTTGATTTGCTGTATATCTTAATCGTGCTCTGGGAAATGACTTGAAAACCAGGAAAGTATGAAACATTCCGGGAAGCCATTCTCACCAGATAATAATCGAAATGTGTCTAGGTGCATGAAAAAAACCATAAAGTTAGAGACAGTCTGTGACAATATCACTTACGCGTTCCTTACGCTCTCCTTGCACCTAGCTAATGTCTGTGAAAATATCACTGCATTCAGTTGTGATCCAATCGCACTTCAAAAATTTGACACACTAACCTAAAATGTGCAGGCTCGTAGCACCAACACCTGGGCATTGGATACAACTTACAGCTCAAACTTGAGATCCCTACAACAATGAAAACACTGGTACGACAGTTTCTACTCATGCCAAGCGTGGCCGGTAGATTTTGCAATCCAGCCTGTAATACAGTTTTGCAGTAAAGATTTACCAGGATGCAAATATATGCACACCTTAAAGGGGAAGTTCACCAAGGATGATTTTTACATATGTGCTAGCTTTGTGGTCACTTACCCCGGAAAAGCTATTTTCGCCATTTATAACTTGCAAGATTTTTTACAAAAAGCGATAGAAATACATGTAGTACAGGAAGTTGCCCATGTAATTTGAATCATGGGAAAAAGCGCCAAGCTTGGAGCTTGCATAATGTGATATGGAAGGGACCATTTTCCCATGGGTATGGCATTGTCCACTCACCCATGAATCACTTATAATAAACTTTCCACTGTCAGATTTTGTGTTGCTGTTTACTACTCTGTTACTGTGAGTGGACAATGTGGGGACAATACCCGTCCGAAGATGGTCCCTTCCATATCACATTATGCAAGCCCAAAGTTTGGAGCTTTTTTCCCATGATTCAAATTACATGGGCAACTTCCTGTACTATTTTATCGTTTTTTGTAAAAATTCCTGCGAGTTATAAATGGTGAAAATAGTTTTTCCTGGGTAAACGACCACAGAGCTACCACATATGTAAAAATCATCCTTGGTGAACTTCCCCTTTAAGGCAGAAGGCACTTCGGGAACACATATTCAGACTCTCAAACTTTTATAATTCTTTTCTGATCTACCACTTGTGGAGGTTCATTTTAAAGCTCTTGGTATAAGAAAACTTTTCACCATCTTAGTTTTTCAAAAATCAAAAATTTAATTTTTCCCCATAGAGTTAATACTGGGATGGCGGCCATTTTGAATTTCAAATGTTGGTAAATCTTGGGTAATTTGATTCTCTAGAACCAAAATTTGCACGGTGAGCCCCGATTTTTATTCTTGATTTTGGAAGAGTATGGTGGAAAGATTCCTTGATGAAAGTTTGAGCAAAAGTTTAAGTCTTTCACTTTCGAGGTGCATACTACCCTAACCCTTTCAGGCAAAAACACCAATACATATGGGTAGCTCTGATAAGTTACAAGAAAGTTAGGCCTGAAAGGGTTAAAGAAAACATTGACTATGTATAGGGCTTCTCCAACCAGTTGTATTTCCCCCGAGAAAATCCCCAAACAACAGACATCTTATTGTCACATAGATTTTTTTTTTAACCTCCAGCATAGATCGAACAAAATCTACCGGCAGACTTTCTCATGTTTGGAGATGCACACCTCACTATCGGCAATGTGTCTACATCAGTAAGGCACAAGACACACAACACCACCCTTATAATACAGGCTTTGGCTTAAGAGTATAGAGACACGACTTCTGCAAAAAGATTTTAAAAATAATCTTGTCCAAGCTAATACACAGCTCCCTAATTCTTACAAACTTTGACATCAATCCAATATCACCATGAAAAAAAATTAAGTAATACTGTATAAATTTCGAGTTTCTCTGAGTGGTCAGAAGCAAAGTCTTGCAAGCCCAAAATACAGTTCTTTTTATTCCTTTACCGTACTTGTTTTTCGTGTTTAGCCAAGGCACATTTGAAACAAAAGCAGAGAGTGGAAGTTGAATTTAATAGGAGTACCCTTGTGAATGTCGGGAGTCTGAAAACACATGCTGCATATTTCACAGCACAAAGAATTCCACATCACTGCATTCACAGAAGTGGAAATTTTAATACCAATCAACTGTTTGTAAATTCAAACACACGTTGTTGCCTGTTCCTTTTCAAATGTATTTATTTGATAAGATGACATGGGAGGGTAATGTTTAATGGAAATCTCTTTTTATTAATTCTGTACTTTCCAAGACCACAGTATAAACTATAATATTAATCTTTTCTTTATGGTACCAGCATTCGATATTGGCTCGTGTTTAATTTCAGTTTCACAAGCTGTTCAAGCAGATATTTTTTTTTCTTCGCAAGTACAATGAAGATAACTACACACGGAAAGAGGAACTCGGAATACTCCTTTTGGAAAAAAAGAGAGTTCCAAAAAAAACCTTCCCTGTGGAATTTTGAGTCAAGTTGAATGTGAAAACACTGCGTTAACTGTCCTTGCCCTTGGATTGTGGTGATTATTTTTTTCTCCATCTCAAACCACAGCCTGGCAGTTGCCTTGAAAAAACGCAGACTGAAAACAAACAGTTGATGGTCAAATGTGGCCTTCAAGAGCAAAATACCCATAAAACACTCCAGTGTTAATAATTTATCTGTCAAGTGTTAGTCTCCCTGTCAACATATTGAAGTGTTCAGCACATAAGAACCATCTGTATTAGATCAAAACAAATCGGGTGGTAGTTCAAAATTCAAACGTCAAAATCCAGTTTTTCTCTGATATTAAACACGTAATATCTTGCATATATTTTGTTCCAATGAATATGGGCATGGCCATGATATTAAAACAGCTGATTAAACAGTTGCTGCACAAATGATAAGGAAGACACGAACACCATGAAATGTCTCTGAAAGTTACCAAAGAAAGAAAGCTTGGGGCAGACAAACTGTATCATATTGTAAGTGTGCTTTATTCCCATATAAAGTCATTCCAAAAGAGGTGTATTAAAAAAAAACATGGCTGTATGCAGAGTTTGACCTCAGCTTACAAAGGTCACAATGCTTGGTGGCGCTTCTTCAGCCGTTACCGATAGCCTTTCATTGGATGCATATTCATACAGTTGAAGTGGTGATATGTGTGTGTGTGTGTGTGTGAGCCCTGAATCACACCTGATTGCTCCCTCTGTCTGGCTCTCTTCCCAACAATGCCTCCCCCCTCCCAAACCCCAAATATGCATAATCGTCCAACCACAAAACATTTCTCAGAAAATCAGATTTTAACTTTTGTTAACTCCTGAAACAGAATCAGCCCAGCTCAAACGGCTCAAAGCAAAAAAAAGTTACATGGAGCGATAACCCTTGTATAGAATGACGGGTATGTTATCAGTGCAGCACGATAACACACATGGCATGGTTTTAGTAGAGCTATTACACGGTCAGGCTTGAAATCCACTATGAAGCGCTGCCGTCTCCAAGCAAGCCCTGCCTTGTATAAGCATCTGTTGTAAGACGCCTCATCGCTTAATATATCCATTCTGACGGGATTGTATCATAAAAATGGTCACCCTGGTGAGCTCAGCTGCTCAGAAATGAAGCGAACACGTACTGTTTCTCGATAAAATTGCTGTAATATCTGTGTATAGTTACACCATAGCTCAGTCATATTGATGTTTGAAGGATGCTGGATATGGGGTTCGATGGTTTTGGATAATCATCCTCCAAGCAATGAGGTCTTCATGGGAAAGTTATTCAACTCCTAATTCCAATCATTATTTATTTATTTATTTTTTTAAATTTATTTATATTTTTATTTATCTATTTATTAACCTTTATCCAAAGTAAACGATAAAAAAACAGTCTACAGAGCATTGGATGACTGAATCACCCATACAAAGTCTGGACAGTCTCCTACAACACGTTACACAACCAGCAAAAAGACAAGCTGACGTAAAATGTGCAACATTTATGCTAATATCTGTTTGGCAGAAGCAAATAAAATCTCTGTTTTTAATTTCATGTCTGGTTTTTGCATGCTTTCAAATTTTTTTCAGGAACCGTTGTCACAAAAACGTTTCCCATGAAAATTCCCTATGGGGGAGGGGGAGGGGAGGGGGAGAGATTTGGTTGCAAAATCAAGCCATGATATTTTACTTTGCCCTAGCGTACATGTTTACCTAAGCCACTGACCATTGCACCATGTTGTTTACTTACATTAATCGATGCCATCCAGAAACATTACCTTGGTAAGAATATGTGCATATTAAACGAGAAAATGTTTGAACTAAATTTGTTTAATTAAAAATTTCCGTTTTTTAACAGTTCACCGGCTTACCTGTCAAATTTGAAGTAACGTGAAACAACAACCATTTTTACCGTAGCTTTACATAAGATTTACGTATAGCAAATAATACTTTTACAAAAACCTAATTGTCAACTTAAAATATAGATTACCAACTTCCTCCAGGTCATAGGGAAAATAGAGATTTTCTTGAGTGGCTTTGTGAATTTTTCAAAGACCAGGTGTGTTTATACTCATAAAATGCCCAATTTTCCTCAGATACATGTATGTGCTGTAATTTTTTTTTCTTGTGGCTGACTTTTCAAACAAGAAAGAGATCAAGATCCACTACAGCCTACATGTCATTTGATTCATCCATCCATTTTCACCTAACATTTAACAACATCAAGGTACAAGTAGGTCTCGACCCGTATACCCACGGAGGGATGAAAATACTTTGGACGATAATATCTCAGAGTTACATCTGTGATAGCGAGGTAAACTTCACAACATTTCCTCTTCTGAGACTGAGATCAAAATATAGATAGTCAGTTGCCCCATGTCTGTCCATATTTGGGCAAGTAATGGAATTATACATCCCCTTAACATCCCCCCACCGTTCTGTCACAGACATCGAAACTGAAAGGAACAAACCATTTGCATCCAGGTGAAGGGGCGGTACTACTTATTCAACAAGTATAATATGGATATTTGAAGCAGGATGTATATACACTGAAAATATAACAGGTCTTCTTTCATGCACAGCTTGAAAGTTGACTTCAAATTGCCACCCCTCCGTTTTTCACATAGAATGGATCAAACTTAGATCAAACTCACAGCTGCCAAGGCATAGTTCGAACCAAACGGCTGCTGCAATGAACAAAACCTGATAATTATTGTACTACTGAAATGAACTCCACAGAATGATCAATAAGCCAGAGGGAAGGAGGTAGGGGGAGAGGGGCAGGGGAGGGAGACAGAGTGGATGTGGGAAGGACAGATACTGGATTCATGGGTTTTTGTTTTAATACTTCCCTGGTACTTTCTTGTATGGTCAATAAACCGCCAACCGTTGAACTTTGAAAATCCTCTGCATCTAATTTACATGAGTGATGTACATTTGATAATTTTCAAAATCATCCATGTCATTTACATCAGTCATGCAGATGAGATAAGTTTGAGATTTTTCAATTCGCAATTGGTGGTCTCACCAGATGGTCGATACACTGCAGAAGCCAAGCCAGGTACGGTGAAGGCTTTATTATGCACGTAGGTCACTTAATTAGCTTCCTCTTTACAGATTACACACATGGATATCTCTGTACTTCCAGGAACAGCGAGCAAGAGTTCAGGCATTATAAACCACGCACGTCTGTCGCAGTAGAACGCACTGCTGGAAGTAGCGAGCGTTGTATGTTGTCCATTTCTAAACTAATGTCAGTTACATGTCGCGTGTCATACAGCAGCTTGCAAACATGATGAACACACCGATTGAAAAATAAATAACTCGATTTTTTAACTGTCTTTATATGTATATACATGTAGTACATACAGTTAATCAAACCAGGTTGGTTCAAGTTCAACTTTGCTGACAAACCACTAATCACTTCTCTGAGCAGTAACCTTAAAAATTCCACTTTGTCCCACTTTGGTTCAATTTCGAACCAAACCATAAACAGCCACAGAGTTTAATACAATTTCTGCTATATAGATCATATGGCGATTTTTAAGTTACAAAGCTTATACTATATGGCATGACCGCATGGCATGACCGCATGTATTGAAGAAAACCTTGTTAATTTTCAGGCTGTATTCTAAGTGTAAATCCCTCTTAAATTCAAATTGATGCAGCGGTTCTGTAGCTTTTCTTTCAGTTTCCCCGATAAAAAAATCTCTTCCGATATGAGTGTAATCACGCACTGTGCATATGAACATCCCTGTAAATCCTTCAAAATAGTCGAAAGCAAAATTTTAAAAAGTGGTAATCAAACTGAAAATGTAGAGCATAGTTTAGAAACAGCTGTGCCTTTTTTTTTGGAAAACCATAACTATAAGTTGGCTGTATATTCATGTTCTAATGTTATTACATATCAGATACTCTAACTTATACTGTATGTGGGATATAGTGACTGCAACTCTGATTAAACACTTGTAAAAAATAGTGTCAATGACACTGTGCTCCCATTTTACAGAAATACTAAGTACCAGTACACACATGACATTGCATTCCTACAGGTTGATTACTAAGGAAATTCCATTGTAAGTCCAAATTAATCTTATACCCCAGCAATATGAAATGCTCCATGTCATAATGACTTTTACATATCTGACAGAAAACAACCCTAGGATCAAGACTACCATGTTTTAAAGCAATCCAACAAATACTTTGGGAGAAAATGATTTTTTTGACAAAAATGGGAAAAATTACCCCAACAATACAAATATGAAAATCTCACCACAATTTGAACGAATCTGACAAAGGCAAACCCTGGGATAATACATACAAGTTTTCAAGGCAATGGGATGAGCACTTTCAGAAAATAAGATTTTTTGACCAAAAATGGGAAAATCGCCCTAAAAATACAACTTTCAACATTTCACCACAATTTGAAGAAATGTAACTAAAATCACTATAAAGAGCCTAGGTGCTGCGGTTTAGGAGTTTTTAATGTGTATGGACATACATATTACATACATGCATACATGCATGCATGCATGCATGCATACATACATACATACATACAGACAGACAGACAACAGATAGACATGCATACATACATACATTTATTTTTACAGCTTTTAACCTTCAACAGCCGCCCAACCTATCAATATCAGCTTGTTCAACTTGATACCTGGTACTACTGCTTATAATAATATACACAAGAGTTAATTACATTCTAATTAAAGTAAACATGCCTTGCTTGTCAATATATGTCAAAAAAAACCCAGAATATCTGTCAGGTTATAAAGAATTTCAGCTTGTTAACTTTATCAGTATTTTCATCCTATTAACCAAGCACATTTTAACTCTCAAATTAACATTGCAAGTAAGTTCTGTTGAATAAGTTGAGACTGTACGTACTCAGAGAAAGCACACTGAAGAGACAAATGTTTTCAACTTAAGAAGTTCAAGGTCATCAAAAACATTATAAGGAATCATGTAACTCTTTCATTGCACTGTTTACACAGATTGCATAATTGCTCTAAATAGAACATGAGTAATATTATAGCCCAGCTTTACCATAAAAACCCTATCACTTTGACCACTCTTTTAATTGACCACTCTATTTTTTACCTCAAAATGTAATTTTATTTAATCCTTATCAAGTTGATCACAACTGGAAATAGGAGCTGTCTCTATCTCTCTTTATTTGGCCAACCTATCATGACAAACTATTATGAGCAATTTCTTTTAGATAACATACAGAGAACAATACATGACGGTACAGAATATGTCAAAGTCTGGATTCAGGAAAGTTGCCTTTACATGTTTTAATCATCAAAAATGGTAAACCTTTCACTAT
This sequence comes from Ptychodera flava, assembly GCF_041260155.1. Classification (NCBI taxonomy): domain Eukaryota; kingdom Metazoa; phylum Hemichordata; class Enteropneusta; family Ptychoderidae; genus Ptychodera; species Ptychodera flava. The sequence continues at coordinate 15,525,990 of NC_091943.1, forward strand.
AAACTGTCAAAAATGTTGAACTTTCTAATAATTCTACACTAAAATTATTTTGGCTTTGTTGATTTCCTAATTAATTCAATTATTTAAGATTATATTAATTATTTTTTTCTGGGTGAATTGATAAGGTTTATACAGTACAAGAGTTACATACAATGTAAGTCAAATTCAGTTGAGTATCAATTACCGTCTAACATTGCATCATTCCTATAAATAACACCTCAGCCTGGTAACAGCACAATCATAATCTGCTCATTCACACAGGCAGTACTTGACTTTAAATGAATGACCTACATTTCACCTGTGTACCAAATTTGAAAGCATGGCAAAAAGTACCACAAATTTGCAAATTTGGCCTTTAGTTCACCGAGTCATCTTCAGGTCACTCCTAGGAACCTGCACACCCAATTAGAAAGTAATGGCATACACAGTTTCAATTTGGACCAAAAATGGCAAAAATTGCCCAAAAATACAAATATGCAAATTTTGCCATAATTTCGATGAATCTTACTTTGGGTCATCACAAGAAAGCTGCAAACCAAATTTTAAAGCGAACAGACCATTGGTTTCAGAGGAAACAATTTTTTACTGAAATGGCAAAAAAAAAAGAGAAAAAATTCATTAAAAATAGAAAGCAGCCAATATTGACACCAAATCTATATGTTTGAATGAGTGGGGCCCAAGGTACCTAAAAACCAAATATGACAATGATCAGAAGAGTAGTTCCTGAGTTATTGATTTTTGACCATTTTCGCCCTTTTTTCTACCTCATTTGCATATCCATAAAACTAACAAGTTCATTTTAACAACGGCACATCTAGACCACATATGGCATCACTACACCAAAAATCAGCTTTACACGTGCAGCAGTTTCGGAGTTTTTGCGTTGGACGGACAGACATCCATACATACATACATACAGACAGACAGACATCTCACATACAGACTTTTTTCAACCATATAACCTCCCAATTGCCATATATGTATGGCAAATGGGAGCTAAAAATAAACGCACGACAGAACAATTTTTGAGAAAGTTGCATGAAACACTGTTTTATTTTCCACCAATATCAACTTGGAGAGTCATAAATACAAGGGAAGTTTAGTTTTAGTCATCACTGAAATCTGGCACATTACTGCAACTTCTTGTGTGGCTTCTCATAAGATTAGATCTGTGTTATAAACTATGTGTAAAGGAAGGGGGGCTCGGTCACAATGTCACTGTAAACTTAAATTGAAAGCACGACAAACTTTTTCTTCCACAGCAGAGAAGAATAGGCACTTTGGGCCAAGTATGATATGGTGGTACTTGTCAGCAATAGGGTAATTTTTGTCATTTTTGGTCAAAAAATTTGTTTCTCAAAAAATGTCTGTCTGATAGATTTGATATTTGGTATACAGGTTCCTTGGGCTTATTTCAATATGATATAGTGAATTTATGATGAAATCTGCAATTGTTTTTTTTTTCGGGGGGGGGGGGGGGGGCTATTTTTTGCCATTTTTGGTCAAAATACATGTATGTGTTTCTCAAAAAACTGCTCATCTGATAGCTTTGGTTGACATGTTCTCGTGATATCTTCAAATTGTAATAAAATCTTCAATTGTGTATTTTTTGCAGATATTTTTTCCCATTTTCTGTCAGGCCACTGAAATGAACTATCAAAGATTTCCACCTTCTTCATCAACACATGCTACAAGTAGTTATTCTCTACATAACATAGTGGAGCTGTATCAGCTGTTAGGTCTCTTGTTTTCAGTTGTCTCAGCAATAACAATGGACTTTACACATGTATAGGCTATGTTGACTAGTTGAACACTAGGGCATTTCAACGCGATTATGGCACTAAATTTGAAAATCTAACTTTTTTATTCAGAGATGCAACCTGTCTTGGATTAACCCTTTGGGGGATATAGTCAATTTTTGCCGCCCTTATAAAATATACCCCAGTCAAGTTTTATTAAATTTTTGCAAAATCTTTGCAAAAATTTTGATAAAAAACGGTAGCCAATGAAATGTGATGTCCATTCGGTTCAAAATTATGAAAACAATTAGAGAAAAATTCGTAAAAATTGGTAAAATGTTGTGATTCAGTTTTGGTGGGAAAAATTACAGCACTCAAAGGGGAAACCTACTAGGATATGATTCCATTCTAAGGCTGAAGATACAAACTGTCCTTTTCCCATCATGTCACGCTGCACTTACATGTATGCTTGTAGCTGGGCACAGCACGGTTGAAGGCAGTGTATTTCACATAGCTGGATAAATTAGTCTGCTATATTCATCAATACTTGCTGGACTATTTTCCCATTAAAAATCTATTCATTTGGGAAAGGGATACTCCCTCTGTTAACTCCCCGCCAAAGTCCATGACAGATGAATGCTCCTCCATACCCCCTCCAACCCCTCACTTTTTTACTTTTTGAACACCTTGTAAAAGTCTTTTTATAGTTGGTGTACACGTTGCCTGCACATTGCAGTCCACTTTGATGCACTGCACATGTGTCCCCGGATTTACCCTGCAATTGTTGCAGTTTACTTTCACCAAACGTGGGCTGTGAATACAGTACACTGTAAAAAACAGTTCCACAAATACACTTGAATAAATCATGTGCAATCGATCAGCCTGGGACCCCGGATATCCTCAGACTCTCCTACATGTAATTAACACACTTCTGTGAAACATCAGACTGCTCATTCCATATTTGTGCTTGTAAAATTGTCATGAAAAAAAAGGATGTTCTGTAAAGTGATATGCTGTGACAGTCATATTGGCTCATCAATATTGAATATTTAATAATAAATGAATTAGCTAATTTATATAAGGAATTTAATAAACCTTTGGCTGGCTGGACTTAAAAGGGGCTGCTTCACCAATTTTCAAGTCCAATCGTGCAAAACTCAAGGATCAAAGTAACGGAACTGAACAGTTTCATCCACAAAACACACACATTACCCTTGTGACTCGGTACACAGATGTTCAACAACAGCAAACTCTGATAAAACGGAACAGAGGATTTCCTAAACAGCTATCCTACTGAACTGAGACAGACATCCAGATATCTGGACCAGAAAATGTCACTGTATCTCTAAAATATTGCTACCGTGTTTTCTGACTGTGAACTGCAACAGGCAGGCTTCAAAGTTCTACCTGGTACCTCCAGACTGGGATTTTGAATAGCCGAGTTGCTGAGTGCACAAGTCTGGAGTGAGCCACTGAGCATGATCAAGCAAGGAGATGTTTATTACCTGGGGCTTGATCTGTCTGATCCGGTTTTAACTTATAACCTGCCACTGGTAACTGCAATCGCGCATCTGACATCTATATAAAATATAGAATACGAACAAATGTCAGAATGTCTCCAGGGTCAAATTTTCTGTGGTGATTCCACCTTCTTCATGGACTTGACACGTTGTCATGGTTATGACCTAATGTCGGCAGTAGTATGTTCAATGGGCTGATATTGGTATCAATTTATCAGTGATGATAATCACACAATATGGTTGGTTCTTCATCAATGTTAACAGACACTGACCATTTTCTATGGAGGTTTGTCGTCTACATGTATCTCCGTCACCAGACATGAACCCTAGAACACGCACTTAGAAGAAAACATTTGCGACACTAGACGCCTGCAGCAGTCTGAACATTTTAGTCTCTACCCACAATCCTGTGTACACGCATATACACACTCTGATTTTCAGCATCTCATATTTAATCCATGGCCAATACCATGAAATAATACATACAGATGTGGAGTTTTTAAGACCTTTTTTTTGGCTAATGTTAGGAAACACAGATATTCGTTCAGATCATATGGCTGCATTGATAACCACAATGGATCTTCAAAAAGGTGATCTGAGAAGAAATTCCTGCTAAAAATTAATTGGATTACCACATTTAATAAAATTATTTATAATAGTTGTGGCAAATATTGCTACGCACAAGGGAACTTCATTTTTTTCCATTTTTTCGTGTTATTAAAGTTTCCTATAATTATAGACATTACATAGGCAGCCTAGGTAGATAATGATTATATCAGGCTAAGAAATATCACTACCATATAAATAGCGCATGATTTTGGAATATGAATATCCTCTGATAAAATTGAGTCATTATAAATTACTTACTTAAAGTTTGCATCTTTTTGTATGTGTTTAAGAAATCGTCCATTGGAAAAGAGACTTTGCCTTAGCATCCAGTAGTGCCTGACTGCACAGTTGGGTTAATAATACGCCATGCATACATTGATATGGAAAACGCCATAGCAAAACACCCATGAGCATACCAACATTTCTATAACATCAAGAAGAAGCCGATGTGTGTGAACTGACTACCTTAAATCATGCAATTTTGGATCAGGTAGGTGGGGAGTGTGTTAAAGAACTTGCCTTTGCGTGTAGAGGCATTTAAAACAAAGTTTTATGCGTTGCATACCAATCTATGAATATGCAAAAACGTATTCCAAACAGGATCGTCCCACAGAGTGTGTCCTGTCAATCAAAAGTATTATTAAAATTCAGATCCTTGTGCCATTGCATTGTCAAAATGAAGCAATTTTTTTTCCAAGCTGAAAAAAGCAACAAACAGGGCAGATGTGGTTATTTGTGTTGAATTTATGGCATATAGAAACTGCTGGTTACCATTAACTTCAAACTCTTATTCTCTATGGTGTAACAATGTTCTGGATATGTTTATTGTGGAACAACTGTTCAATACACAAGCACTCTACAAAAAGGCCGATATTAATATTGCTGACCAGCATATGGCTGAATCTCTTCATTTTCAAAATGGCCAAACAAAGAAATATGTGGTAATCTACTGTTACATAGTGAACAACTGTTATCACAATATGAGTTGGCACCGGTAACTGATTTCAAAAGTAAATTACGAAAAAAAGTCCCAAGAGTTGACGATGATGCTGGGCTGATGGTGATTGTCAATCATATTGGCACTCTCAAAACCTGACCACAATTGTTTTATCTGAAGGGGCAGGTCATCATCAGTTTTTGGTAATTCTTCAGTTGACTTTTCCCCCCACAAAACACATAGATCTCTTCTTTTTGTCACTAAAAATGTACTCTGACGTACAAGGAGCTGGGCCCAGCTAACACATCCTGTGGAGTGCAATATTGACAAGTGATTTCTAGTTCCAATTCCCCCCAAAAAACTGAACTGCCATCACACGCAGTACAGGAAAACTATTTTACACACACAATTACAACAAAGATACTAGAAAATATGTAAGACACCACGGATTAAATTATTTATTTGATATAGACTTTGAGAGAAATCCTGGCACTGATAGCGATCACAGTTTTAGGTTTAAAGTACTTGCATGCTTTCTGTCTTTACAATGCAAGAGATCAACATACGGCAAGATTTCAAATCTGTGCCACTTGTTGAAGAGTGAAAAAAAAAACTAAAGTAAAAGAAGAAAGGAGTTCAATGTAAGGATAGTGAAAGAAAATCCCTCTCCTAAGAAAAGACTAGACAGTGATTAAACTCTGTGGGTTTTTTTTCCATCTGTAATCTAAATGTCCCCTGACAGGCTGCACAATGGAAGATACAGGAGTCTCCCTCAATGGCCGGTGGCTCCCTGGGAATTATGTATGCCCACACAAATCCTAGCATTACCACAGCTTCAAGGCACCAACCAACGTCTGATTGAAAAATTGTGGGGGCAAGAGCGAAGTGAAGAGTGCGTACATGCGGAGGAAAGAAAAAATATCAAACACTGCGCAACATTTGCTGTCTTGCTTTCCAAACAGAGGCTCATCGTGCTGAACAAGCTACATGTTTTACCGTACTCGTCCGAGTATAAGCCCCTGCTCGTGTATAAGCCCCCTGCTGATTTCAGAGGATTTTAGAAACTGCATTACATCCGTGTATAAGCCCCTACCCAAGTGTAACTCAAATACAGAGAGGTTAGGAGAGTATATTTGGTCATTTAACTTGGTAAAATTACTTTTAGATAATAAAGAAACTATTAAAAGATGTTAAAACAATGGGAAACTGGAGTTCCCTTGACAGCATCGTAAGGAAAATGACACGTTTTCCCAGTACTATCTTGATTCTTTGACCCTGCTCACCCCGTCGCCTAAATAGAAAAGTCCCACTCACGTCTGCCATTGTTTATTTTCATTCACGGCCACGATGTTTTCATGCTCGAAACATGCAGTTTCTTTTGTTTGAAGCAATTATCCTTTCATTTGTGAAGACTTTTCCTGGTGACTATTACAATTTTCACTGCTATGTTGTTGTTTTCACAAGATGTAGACAGTTTGATACTGGAATATTGAGGTGCCTTTCCGTGTAGGCAATGCATGCCTGTTCACATTACTGTTGATCAGCTGCATACACAACGTCTTTGTTTCAAGTTTGGGTTTTTTTTCGACGCTGAAATTTCACCAAAATGTCACTTCTGTATTCAGAGATTGTACAATCAATTTTTTGGGATGTGTAAGTCGATTTGAAAGCGATAGAAAGATCAACTGGTGTTGAAAAAATCGTGCATAAAATTAGCATAAATTAAGCGTCCATGCCAGATAACATGGGGTTGCTCGAGTATAAGCCCCTCCCCTAGTTTTGCCGTCGTTTTGTGTTGCCGAACCGGGGGCTTATACTCGGACGAGTACGGTATCACAATAGGACAATAACTTTCTGACTTTTAATCATACTAGACTATTAAGTTTTGCATCTTTTAATTAACACGAAAAAAGTGATTTCATAGATCAGCCATGGCAGATATTGGGGGGGGGGGGGGGGGTGGGGGGGGGGGGTGGGGGGGGTGGGATTTGGCTTGGAATGTGGAGCAAAGGGAAAATTCTTCCTTTCTGAACAAATCTAGTCAGATTTCAACCTGACATCTTTGTTTTCCATGTTAGAGTAGTACTGAGAGAGAGAGCGAGAGAGAGAGAGAGAGAGAGAGAGAGAGAGAGAGAGAGAGAGAGAGTAAGTTTATAGCTACTTGAGAAAATACTTTTTATCAACCACCTGTCCACTGGACGAGTTAAAATAAAAAGTACCTGTCCCACTCAAAAAAGTGCCTGTCCACAAAAATCATTCTGCTCATTCTCAGAAATTTCCGATTTAAACTCGTCCGAGACAAACAGTCAAAAGAAATTAAAAGTTATTTTGCATAACACCTTTTCTCGCTGATATTACGGGGAAAATGTTATTATAACTATGTTGAGGGATACTGTTCATTGACGTTAACCCGTTACATTGATGTCTGACGTCTGATTGAAAAATCGAATGGTGTAGTAATTTGAAACATAAATGTGCTGCTACTTATCTAAATCAAGTTTTTGGGGTCAAACATTAAATTCAAATAAATTCTTGTAAATTTTGCACGGCTGAGGTGAAATGGGCATATTTTGTTAAGAAATCGACCACGATGTAACATTTGCTGTAAACACTGATTGTCTGGTACCAGCATAATATTTCACAGGGTCTGTGCTAAGGATATGCTAATAGCTGATTATGTCTCTCTCTGTGTCTCTGAGTGCCGATGCCCGTATAAACAAAGGCAGCAGAAATAAACGGCAGCAGAAATCAAAGGCAATATTGGTAAACAAATTCTTGCTATTGGTAAACAAATTTTTGCCATAGAAATTTTTTAACAGCATCTAGTGTCTGGTGCATCTGATACAAAAGTGCATTTACCGTGCTGTTAATTTTCACCTAATGAGAGCAGAGGATGATAATTGTATAATTTGCTGACATTTTGGATAATTACAAAAAAATACTCAGAACTTGTACTTAGTGCTTACAATTAACCATTGGCAAAAACGCCAATAATCAAGAAAATCCTGCGGTAATTACAAGGAGGGCACCGACATCACTCTGAAGGACACAATAAAGACAATATTTTTCTCATCATTTCTGCAGTATTAATTACAGAAGTCCATTGTATTGTGCGGCGCTCTGAAACAAGCCAAACAATCGCTTGCAGTAAAGAAACGCAAATGAAATACACCGATGACGTCTTTTTGGGTATGTACATGAGATGAATCCTTTTGAGAAAAGTCGTTCGGCCGAATGACAATTGTGGTATGCAGTACCTTGGGACTAAACTCGCCACATCATGCATCATCGTTAATTAAGTTCAAAATTAATTTCAAGAAGATTTTTTTCATCATTAATTAAGTCCAAAATTAATTTCCAGAAGATTTTTTCAAAAAACAAATTGCCAAAAGTGATCAACTTAATCTCTTTCAAAACCATGGACAGATGTTGGTCAACTCACTTTACAGACATAGTCTGGCATATTTGTCGTGATGATGGTCAGACATTCAATAGCACATTAGAAAAATTTGATTGCACACTTTGTGGTGTACAAATATTAGACACAAAGCTGTACTGGCCTGACTACAGATTTCTAAAATCATGAGATTAGGATACAAATACCAGTTTCAGAAGATGTTAGTATACATGAATTTTTCTTATATTTACTTTTTTTTTTAATTTTCCTGATATTTGATATTAAATAACGGGAAAGTTTACATAACTTGACATATTGTACTGGATTTTTTTTCACTCTTGGCCCATTTTGGACCATATTCTAGATCTGAGTCACTGAAATCAGACTTTCCCCCGGTGTGTGAATTTACAGACTAGACAAACATTTATCGCCGTGATGTAATCGCCTATGGTATTCAAAAGCCAGTATCATCATGAACTCCCTTCCCTGCCAGTCTGTCCTTTTGTGTACATGTGACACACAAGATGACTCACCCTATATGGCAACACATTGCATTTGAACAGGCAATGCATTATTGATCCTGCCGATGGCCTTCACCTCGGCTTAGAAGTTCGAAAAAATTAATATACAGACAAACATATTTTTTGGGTAAGAGGGACAACATATTAACAATTTAACTCTGTTCAATTAGTTTTTCTATGTGACAGTGTGTATCTCACATTTCTTTTGTTTATAATTGAAGAGCAAACTCTTCTTCCTTTGATCCTGGCCACCGCTTGCTCACAGGGTTGTTGGGCCCAATATGAATTCTGTAATATACAGCATCAGAAGGTGCGGATGCCAGGGCAAATTACATTAAAAACATCGCATCTTGTGATACGTTACATAGCTAATTTTTGCATATGGGCTGTTCAAAAATATCCCCCCGTTATATTTGCCAGCAGCACATCAGACGAGACAATGTCTTTTGTAAAACCCTGCCTTTCAGCTCTGACAGCAGATTACCTTTGAAATTGGGTTCACTCTGAAAACTGAACAAAAAAGCTTGTATTTTATCATACAACTGTGCCATATAATCAGCGCAAAGGCTTGCGACTTCCCGTCACGGCCCACACTCGATCGTGAACATGCGCACACTCACACAAAAATGTCGCACAGTGTCAAGGCTGCGCTGATCAACCGCTGCTCGGCTGCCACGATTATAAATAACTCCCACGTACACATGTCTGACTGCCAACAATAAACTGTCTGGGTTTTCAGTGGCATCCGCTACGCCACAGCTGCCACGGTTTTCTATCAGTATCAATCCTTTACATCAGTCACACTCAAATAAAAGCACACGTCACAATCAAAGTGGCGTTCATTTTTTTTCCCCACCACCGCTCCTTCTTTCCCTGGGACAAATAAGCTACACTACGGAATTGAGAGCGCCCTTTTCATTGCAGACGAAAGTTGCTTGACCTTGAGACAGTCATTAAATCTTTGTATGAACAGCAGATAGGTGGTACGGTCATTTACCTCAAAATTAGGTCATCTAGCCAGACTGCCGTGGTGATATATTGCACTGCCTGCCAGGTATCACCTGACAATTTCAGAAACATGATCAAGTCAGCATGAAATTTGAACCTGAAATCTGATAACATGGCCAGGTCTCTAATTTTCACAGAAAATTTTTCCAGCGGTTTTCAGAATTTTTTTTGTGTGTAGTGTAGTAACTGGTATTTCATCTTTTGACCTTAACATTCAGTTGACTGAACAACAAGAGCAATTCTCAACTAATAAAAAAAAAGGTAAACAAACATGAACTGACAAATGGTTCGAAAAACAAGTAGTAAATTATAAATTATTACGAATTTATGGCGGGACAGAACTTGAGGCTATTTTTGTACAGCGCATTACGTTGTATTTTGAGAAGAACAGCCTGTGGAGGATTGAGTTACCGTTCACGCTGCCCTTGTACTCACAAATTTGTTTATATGCAAGTATAAACTCAAGAAAATCTGAAAATGGAATTTGCCGGGAATGTTGGCATGTCTTCCATTCCATTACAAAGGTATTAAATTTGGAACAGGGTGTGAATTTAAAATTCAACCGAGAATCAGAAAGCAACTGAAGAACCTGCCTTGGCCGCTTGGAACAAAAATTTTTGTGATTTTTATTTGTACAGGGACTTAGTGCAGGCCTGATTTACAGCCACTTTGAGTCTTCTAAATTAGCAATGGTATATCAAACTACATGACAAATATGACAAATAAGCCGTCCATTTGGACCCCTGAGGGTGGCTGCCTTTTGTGAAGTGTGGATAAGCATCTGTTGATCGTTTATAATGATCCTGCACAGCCAACTTCAAAATGCACTGAACCCGCATCTCCTGATCTGGTTTCTTTATTCTTTTGTCCACTGCTACTGTGAACTTGACCTTTTCCCACCTTTCTTTTCACAAGACTGCAACATTTTTCTCCATTACACATTTGTTCTTGCCTTCTTTGGAATCTCGCACTGAAGAATTATGCAATTTAGCTACTTGAAGAAGTCGCCATCTTTTCAAATTTTTTGTTATATATATATATATATATATATATATATATATATATATATATATATATATATATATATATATATATATATATATATATATATATATATATATATTGCAACAAATATGCTGATGACATACTGGTATGGAAGTATTTGTTATTAACATCTACAGGCACGGAATATTTCGCATCTGACAATCTAGTAAGTTTCAGTGGGCAAAATAACATGAACAGTATGGATCCATAAAATGCAAAAATGGCTGGCTATTTTGCCATTAGAGGACTACTAAACAGACTCTGGCTATTTCGCCATCAGATAGATGCAGTAAAGATTCCAGCTATTTTGTCTTTCAATGATAGTATAAAAGCCTGGCAATATTGCCATTAGATAAGTCAGTGTAAAAAAGCCTGACTATTAGCTATTTTGCCATCAGATGAGTGCAACAAAGCGTGGCTATTTTGCCATCAGATGAGTGCAACAAAGGGTGGCTATTTTGCTATATGAGTGCAACAAAGGGTGGCTATTTTGCTATATGAGTGCAACAAAGGCTTGCTATTTGGCTATATGACTGTGAGTGCAAAAAAGGCTGGCTATTTGGCTATGAGTGCAACAAAGGCTGGCTATTTGGCTATATGGGTGCAACAAAGGCTGGCTATTTGGCTATATGGGTGCAACAAAGGCTGGCAAGTTTAGCATCACATAAATGCAACAAAGAGTAGCTACAGTGTATATGCAATCAAATGAGTTCAACAAAGGTTAGCTATATTGATCGGATGAATGCAACAAACCTTAGCTAGTTTGTTATCGGACGAGAGTAATAAAGGCTGGCTATTTGGCCATCAGCAGAGTGCAACAAAAGCTCACACATTTTGCCACCAGATGACTGACTTGTCCAGTCAATCAGAATATACTAATCATACAAACTTGTACAAAGTTCTGACTTTCCCTAAAAACAAAAGAAAAAATCATTGAATAATCTGAAATCAGCAGGTGAAAATCTACTATTCTGAAACAATTTCACTGGAAAAACTTTTGAGGTGGAAATACTTAGCAGTACAAAGTTGCCCAAGATTTGCTTAACCTTTGCCCTCTCAGGTCAAAGGTTACTGACATGAAAAAGTGTGTCACACCTATTTCCAAATGTTTGTGTCCACACATCCCATTGTATACAACACAAAGCTCAGAAGCAGACAGGTAAACTTGTTCACAGTATGCTCCTTTGACAAGACTCTCTGAAATATGCTGAGTAGAAAAGTACAACAAATACCAAATATCAATGCCTGATAAATGACACAAGGTACCTGTTCCCTTAAGAGCACTTCTATTAAACTAATTCCAAGATAAAACTCACGAAAAGGCATTTTTAAATCCATCGACAAATTTCATCTTGTGCCAAATCAGGCAAAAATATGAAAACAAATTACATTCATAAAGTAAAGGTTCACACAGACATGAGATAACTACAAACTTGTTCCACTTGTACAAACACAACATAAAAGTTGTTTCACTTTCCATTGAGCTCACAGTCCAGTGTTTGAGGATATATCAGTACAAATTTTTCATCATGTATAAATTAAGGCACAGTCTGATCGGCTTCTCACCGTTTTTCTATCAGTCAAAAGTAAATATCTCAATACACCGCATGAAATAAGTCGCTACCATGGAAACAAACGGAGGAATGTTTTCAGTGCATGTCATTTAATAGCTCACCGAAGGAAATGGAGAATTTTTCCCGTTGCCTGGTGAGAACCAGCTGCCATGGAAACGGAATCCAAAAGATGATGGAATGACCGCTGCTTAGATGATGAAGAAAAAGTCTGAGTTCTGACTGACTGACTTGCTGACTAGCTGGTGGACAGACCCTGAGGAGATGGGGGAATAGCAACTATAGGCCACTCATGGTCAAAACCATCAGGGGGCCGCACACTGATACCGTTCCCATTTCTGGTACTGATGGGAAATGGTGAGATGTTCTCACTGGAAACATCCACTCTATGCCATACCTTACCCGCTGAAAAGACCAGAATGCCACAAAGAGCAAAAACTAACCTTTTTTTCTCTGCGACTCAAAGTACTTTGATCAAGAATAGACTTGTCACTGCTTCCTGAACTTTGGTATCTCTGTTATTGTCGCATACTTTATTATCAGCATGGGACAAGGGAAGGGGGAACACAGACAGAAAAATACACAGTATCTAGTCCTGGGGTTGGAGACACACTGAAGGTGGTTTGAAGAATTGATTCTTAATTTCATCATTTTGGACAAGAGCTGTGCTCTTCACACACATTTCATGTACGGTATGTCAGCCCACTCTACCAAATACTGACAACCATGGGAAAAATCATTTCAAATAATAAGTAGTTATGTCGAATCATGGCTCTTCTGTAGAGGGACCGTGGTCGAATGTATCATTCAATAAGGGCTATAAGGACCACAGCCACCAACGATAGCACAGAGTGCCAATGTCTAAATTTATATTTTATTACATGCCTCGTATATCGAATGTCGTGCGCTCCATAGGATTCAATGGTAACTCGTCGATGACGTCGCGGGCCGCATAGTCATCACTTGACTGAAATTGAACCAGAACTATTTTCAACTGGACAACTTTTTGATGTCAAAATGTTGAAATTTCATGTTTTGCATAGGAAATCCGAATTTTAGAAAATTTTGCATTAAAAAATTGATAAACCACATAACAGTAGTTTAAATATATCAATGGGCCATTCGATGATGAAAATCGTTCCATTTTTAACGGATTTTCGTCTGAGATGGAAATAAAGCATATGATTGTCATTTGCATATAAACCTACATATTTTGAAAGAAAGCTGTGTAAGAGAGGCATGTAATAAAAACATTATTGCCCAAACATGGGACTATGTACCCTCGGGGCAGGAGACCATTTGCCCGACGTACGGAGGGCAAATGGTCACCTACCCTCAGGCACATGGTCCCATGTTTGCGCTATAACATATAATATAGGATTTGTGATTTACCCAATGCAGAGAGATGTCCACACATAAAAAAAAGATCCCATTCCACATCGAAACCAGCAAATATGCCAGGTTTTGAAAAAAAATAAAATGGCACCCAGTTTTTACCTATGTACAGGCAGTGATAAGCTATCAGCAAATCTATGAGAGCACAAAAGAATATGGGGATATACAGATACCAGTATGAACATCCAAAATACTGAATGAAACAATTTTTACAGCACTGAAAAAGTTTTTGATTGTAAAAATGTAAATGGCTTCATTAGTATGGCATTGATAAGAACTGGTACACAGTGGAAAAAGCTGAATGTTTACCACATAATTAATACCAGTAATATTTTATACGTATTTTAAGATGCATGGATGGATGGCTGGAAATCATTTTGTTTCCGTAAATTAGGATTTTCAATCCTTTTGTTTGATTGATTGTGTTTGTTGGCCTATTGTGTTTGTCATGTTGCGGTAATAACTGGTCTCTTTGTGCTGAGAGTAGTAAAAAGACTTGGAGAATTTTTGGTAGATTTGAAAGAAAAAAAACGTGTAGCATGGTGTTCCAAACGAGGTACTGACTGGAAATGAAGGGGTACACGCGAGCTCAGTATTTGTACTTACTGGTTCTGAGGGCAGACAAAATTTGTGCCGTGTGATGAATTTTTCATGCCAGCTTGGTGTCTGAGATGCTGGACACATTGACAATTTCTGGAGGACAATCGTTCTGGTCTGCCTGCAAAGCACCTTCGGCAATCACCATTTTCCAAGGCTCGAAATAATACCTGTCTACCTGTCCCGGACAAGTGAAAATTAGCCTGGGACAAGTAGTTTTGAAAAGTACTTGTCCAAGTGGATAGGTAGGTTTTTTCAGCCTGCAACCAGTATTTCAACCTATTGATTACAGCAAATATTCATAAGTTTAAATTTATGTACCTTTAAAATTTTGAAAATCATTATTTGGATATTTACCTGTCAGAAAAAAGTAAAAAAAAGTTAGATTAAATCTAATCATTGTTTACAGGAGGCAGCTATGTTGATTTATCTAAGATTATGTCTCAAATCTCTTAGATTGGGAGATTCTCAGGGCTATCTCGACACCAAGGGTGCTGTTACGCCAGTTTGCATACGATACAGACACAAGTTTTTTTAATTAAATTGAAATTCGTATAGATTTTTAGAATAAATTATGCCATTTTGGACAGGTACTTTTCTCACTGGGACAGGTACTTTTTATTTTGACTTGTCCAGTGGACAGGTGGTTGAAAAAAAGTATTTCGAGCCCTGTTTTCAAATTGTGGGAAAAGGCAGTGTTTTATGATGATAGTGGTGGGCAATGTCAGTATGACTAAGAGTGGTGTTGATAGATTTTTTTCTTGGCCATTGATTCTTAGAATACAATTTGTGAGGATTGGTGCATGGGCGATAAACCTTCTAAGATGTCAGAATGCAGGGAACGTGAAGTTTGCTAGTCTGTTTATATATTTGTCTGTGCCTGAAACCACACCCTCTCTCTCTCTTGCTCTCTCTCCCCACCTCTCTCTCTCTCTCTCTCTCTCTCTCGCTCTCTCTCCCACCTCTCTCACACACACACACACACAACACACACACACACACACACTAAACATGCTGATACACACATAAGCACACAGACAGAGAAGAAAACCATGTGATAACATACATTGTACATTCAGACCTACATGTAGATCACAAAAATCATGCCTAGCCATGAAGAAGAGCCCACCAGTCATTCTACGGAATAATAAAATTCAAAGCGAAGCCGGTACATAGCAATCCGGTGGGTGTCACCACTCTTCAAAGAAATCCCTTTTTTGTCACAAGCAGCATCAGGGATGTTTCATACTGAGAAACGTACCAAGAAACACTCCAAGGAAACTCTACCTTATTGTAGAGTTAGGCTGTCAGCACCAAGCCCACTCAACCTTTCTAAACACGCCTTTCCCATCACCTGACGACGAGCACTTATTTGAATGTCAAGTGAAACACTGCAAAAATGCCAAAGGTTGTTCTGAAAATATGTGTACAAGGGTGTGTGACACACATAGAGTCATTCTACCGACTGAATTTCAAATATAGTATGCACCCATATTTTTTGTTTTCTTTTAAATTCTTACTTTTATGGGGATAAATTTCACAGAGATATTTTTGGTAAGCTTAACTAGGAAAATCAGGACAGTGTCTAGTTTGTCTTGAATGTGCGTTGAGCTGTGTCCACAACGTTCTGTCGGGCAAATCATTTCATACTTATTTCCCCAATCTCATATCCTTGCTAAAAAAGAAATAACTTTCATCTTTGCCTTGACCTTGACATTCAATCTTGGTTTTCTTTCCATTTGTCTTGGGTTTTGTTTCAGCCTAGAACTTAAGGGAACCCCCAACCCAAAATATTGAATAAACTAGCAGTAAATTCTGGACAACTTTGTAGGTTTTTTGCTCAGGTCTTTGAAAATTGAGAAAGTATTATGTGCGTAGGTGTAGATTCAACATTTCCACTGGCAACCTAATGTTTCGTTGAAGATTTCTGTATCACCACTGGTGTGCTAAAATCAGTTAAGATGCAATGGACTTTGAAAATCTGGGTATTTTGGTGAGTAGGCCGACACAAATCTCTGACCGCCTTCATTTTTTCTTATGCAAAAACTTGTCCCATGGCAACCTTGACACTATCAAAGACTGACTACACCCGGGTGTCTTTGGTATAATTAAATGTTTACGAGAAAGACTTTATGTTTTTCAGAATATTTGATGCGGATACACTTTCTGTAAACTTGTAATGGTGATCTGTTATTTCAATTCTACAGTAACTTTATTAGTTTTTGTTTTCTTTTGGTATACTTGCAGCGATACTTGAGATCAATATTGATTGGTTCTGCCACTACGATGGAAAGAAATGAATTATATATGTAGCAAAGATTTCTGACAATACCACAGATTCTGGACGAAGGTGAATTATTTTTTTTCCAAATATCCATGCAGCAGTTGGGGGAACACAAAAACACCCTTAGGTCTCCAAGAGCTCCCCCTAAGCATCGAGAAACACGACTCTAGCAGATGCTGTCTGGTGAAAGACACAGACATCGATCTTTTTTCTATGTATTGGAAGAAATACCAGTTTCAGGACTTTACATTGCAGCTAGAGGGAATGAGAGATAATTTGTCACGGATAGCGAAGGCAGCGAATAGAGCGCTACGCCCCCCTCCCACCAGAATACGCTCAGTCCCACAACGTCTGACCTTTGCCTGATCTTGGAAGATGTACGGGGATTATCAAAAGAGCGATGGATTCTGGCGGTGATCATCCCAACAACAGCGGCGGTATTATAGCATCACCTGAGACAGACAAGCATGGGAGGATCGAATTATCTGGACAAGTGTGAGTCGAGACAGCCTTCGGGGAGGTATATATTTTTGGATGTGGAACTGGCATGTGACTGTGGGCTAAAACTGCAGACATCCATAGTACAACAGGTGGTCTAGCGTTTGTGGGTGGGTGTCTCTGCCTATCCGAGTACACGAATGCATCACCTATCACCAAACACGGGCATCACGCCTTTCAAATTTTAAAAAGGAGAGACTAAGATGAATTAATTTTTTACTGCTGACTTTTATCGTGATCGGTAAAGGTCACTGATACAACATGAATGCACAGAGAAGTCCTACGGTGGGTGGCAGTTCTCTGCTGAAGTGCAGTAGAAAACCGTTATTGGTTGGAAAACACTAATAAACAAAAAACACCACACAGAATTTCTGCCAGAGAACTGGGGTCTGCGCATGCAAATGTTCCGCATATGCCAGCAAGGGTGAGAGATGCGTTCTCGTTAAACGCCTGAGTTTTTGCCCTTGAATCACGGCTGACAACAATGAGTCATGTGTGCGAACAATGCACAGCACTGACAAAGACCCGACTGACTGCACACAGCGGAAAGTACATGTAAGCTGTGTTGGCAGAGCATGGTTAAAAAGGGGAGAAAAAAAACGACAACAATTCGGAACCAGATCAAATTCAAACCACAGGGACTTCAGAGTGGGAAGTGCAAGCAGCCTGCATGACCAGGCCTAGCATTCATTCCAAATGTCTGAGTAGTTTTTTTTTTCTTTCTATCTCCCACTACCGCCCACAGACGGCAATGCATTTGAGTACATGGAGTTCACCTAAGGTCACGGAGGAACAATACAACATGTGAACATGAAAAAGACGTCTGTCCATTTTGTACTTGCAACAAGCTGCGATCATTTCTAAAGCCTTTTTGTGCAATTCGTGTCATTATGTGACGAGGAACGCTGGCACGAGAATCAAAATCTCTACGTGTAATTGTGAAAACAAGTCTTAAATCAATATCAAAACATGATATAATCTTGTAAAAGAGCAAAGTTGTCTTTTTTGACGGAAATATTCTGTCTTAGTACTGCACTCTGGATCTTCAGAAGTGTTTAGTTGTGTGACTTGAAAGGCCATTGTTTCTTTGAGAGTCATATTTCAAAACAAGACTGATGTAAGCCAGCAGATTCCTTGTATGCTGCCTTCTGTGCCGGTAGAGCAGTCTCCTCACAGAACAGGCAAATTCAAACAGGGAGGAGCGAGTACAACCAGCACGGTAAAACGCAATCAGGGTCAGAAAGCTGAACTGTACCAGCTCTGAACATGCCACCTTGTTATTTTTTTTGAGATATGTTTGGGAGTAGAGCCTTTTGATGGGGGTCAAACCAATGGGTTCAGGTCGCGTTTCCTTGTATTCGAAGTAGACACACTGACAACAATGACTTAAACTTAACACAGACACAAACACACACACAAAAAAACACAAAAGTTCCGGCACCCACACCAATGCTGCGTTAAAAAAGCACACAGCCATTTTCAAAAGTTTCTCTTTGGGTCTATCATCACAATTAGTCTTTCTAACCCAGGTGAGATTTTTACAGGGAGAAAAGACCCAGCAGTGAGAGTATTATTGTGTGTGTGTTTTTTATGGACGAGGGTATCTAAGCCATGTGTTCACTACTCCCATATACAACTCTGTGTCCCCGCTTACCTTGTCGACTCTGCCTGTCTGGGCCAAAACCGTTGCTCTCCGCGAAAGTGTTCAGTCTTGAAGTCAAATCGGCGCTACCTGGAAAGAAAGCGTACATTGTTACCCTCGGATTTGACCACTCCAGCGCGGGATACGTGTCACCAAGTCCCTGTCCGGCTACTTTTCATGGCAACAGAATTCTTCCACATCTTCTGTCTGGCCCCGGCGAGCAAAGTGTGCCAACATAAGGGGTCAACATATGTTCAACTAGACAGCGCACCCATAAGTCAGGCAAAAATCTACTGTACGCATGCTTTCTACCGCCATGCAAGCCTCTCCAACACAAGGTTTTGCTACAATGATTTGTTATCATGATAATTTATCATACGCAGCTACACATGAATTTGTTATTATTTTAAATCGTAAAACACAAACTGCAAAGAAATCGGACAAACACGACTTCATTGAATCATGATCAATAAAAGAATATAAATAAACCTACATGACACCCTAAAAAACAAAATTCAAAAATAAGTTTTGACACTAAGTAGCACAGTTTTTATTTATCACAATAACCAGTCTCCTGTCATCACTTAGAAAGTAATTATTTCCACGATGTGGCATTTGCATACATGCCATTCAGTAATGCAGCCGTTGAACTGTAAACTTCACTTTTGTGTCAAACACAAACAAATTTCAAAAAAGAAATTTACATCAACATTGACCATGACTTTGGTCAAATATAATCTCTAAGACCTGCACAGCTGCAAGTCAAAGATTAGAAAATTTCAAATCATGAAGTTCAATGTTGCTATTGGTAAAGTCAAGTTTAATCTTAAATATTAGATACACAATGTTCCAAGTAGTTCACAAAACTGAATAAGCCTCTTTGAGTCAGATCCAATAGGTATAATGTACATGTATTTTTATCTTCAAAATCTGCAGGGTGTGTTTTGGAAGATTAAAACCCCCAGCGGCAGGCAACAGCTGCCTGTTTTCAGGTCAGTGTCATTGTCAACCGTCAGTTCCACTCCACTGTCATATCCACACTCTCTCACAGATTCAATGGGGCTTTTCAATTGGCTATCCTGAGAGGGGGGGGGGAGGGTGGTGAATAATGGGCAGGAGTAATGTACTTTTCTGTTATAATGGTGGAAGGGTGATGGAGTTTTCTGGTCTGTCCTCAACTGACCGTGACAATTTAATAGAACCGTTTTTAAGAACGGGACGACCAGTAGAACAAAGCCAATTTATAATTGTATAGTGTAAGTGTTGGGGACAAAGGGATAAAGAGAGACAAAGATGGATAATGACAGATTGTGAGTGTGGGAGAAAGAGACAGACACACAGACAGACATTGCTGGTGAAGAACAGATACAGTGTAATGTGTGAATGAATGGGAGACTAGATATACTGGCAGAGGCCAAGAAATATATCAATATTGACAAAGACAGAGACTAGAAGAACCAGATCTAGAGGAATAATTGTATGTTGTACCAGGGAGAGAGAGAGAGAGAGAGAGAGAGAGAGAGAGAGAGACAGAGGCAATCCCTGCATGTACATCTCATGTCCATAGAAACAATTAACACAATTAATCATGATTTCTGTAGGTATTTGAATCATGAACAAAAATGCCATCCATTCATCTTCCTCTACATTCACAAAGTCGCTGCCAATAAGGTGAGTTTCCCAATATATTTTTTGCAAATCTAAATGTAAAATCATGGTGATAAAAGTCACTCCAGTCAACTTTGGATATGCCCCTGAATGGCACAATACTCATTCACTTTACATAGGGACCATAGATAAACTGAAAACAAGACCTAAACATGGCACTTAACCACACATCCACTAATCCTCCTAAATAAAGTTTTGGACAATCATGTGAATGCATGGTTACAGTAGGGTTGGGATAACATCACTCGAAAAGGTTGGGTCTTTCATCAACTCCTCAGAGCAGGACATGCCAGTGCTTGCCCACCGAGAAAATGCATAAATCTGGGTAACTGTAGTTCAAGTGATAAAAATATCATATTCTTTCGCTATCATATTTTGTATGTTCCTCTTTATATTTCCCCCGGCTTAAAAAAAATTTCCTAAGCCCTGCTGGTTCCCAGTTTGTGACATTAATATTTCATGCGATGTATACAATCACGGATCTGAACCAGCAGCATCTTTGCAAAAGTGGAATGTTTCAAGGAAAACCGATTCTTCTCAGCCGGAAAACAACCTCATAAAGTAGCCATAAGCAATGCTACAAGGTAGGCATGCAGTCAGACGCTATTATGACTGTAACCCTTGCATTTTTTATACCAAGTAAGTAACTCTTGGAGTACAATGACACCAGAAGCCTGTATAATCATCATCTATAGAAGCAAACGGGCTGAGGGAGGAGTCATCAAAGACATTCACAAAATAAACTGAATGACAAGTGTTTGCCAATGTATATCTGTCATATCTTTCATTAGGCGCAATCAATGGAAATGGGAGTGATAAGACATGACTCAGCATAAAGTATATAAGAAAACTTCTTTTATGCATATATACAGGCATTATGAATGTGTTTGTATGTGTGAGCCTACAAAAGCATGCATGTGTGTATGTGTGTGTGTGTGTATGTGTGTGACTATATATACTGTATTACATATTATACATATACATATATTACACACACACATATATATTATACAGTATTACATAAGTATATACCGTATGTATACATATATATATATATATATATATATATATATATATATATATATATATATACATGTATATGAGGCTAAAGCAGTTTACTACATGTATCCCACACACACGAATACAAGTATTCAAGTTGTCATTTATAACATTAACTATTATACATAAGGCTGACACTTTCACTTTGAGGTAGACAAATTAATTGACAATAGGTCATGTGGCATTTTATTGCACCAGTGAAAATTTGATGAGCCAAGTAAAATGTCATTTTTCATATCTCCGAGTTAATTTCGGGTCGCATCCTTTGTACAGTCTCCTGTGACTTGTCTAATTGCGCCCATATCAGATGTGTTCAGTACGTCCACACGGCTAGACCTGCCTGGTTGGGAAAGCCTTGGATACTGACATGTCATCTGGGAATAAGGTTTTCCTCAGAGTCAACTTAAACCCACTCTCCATCACCATGGTTTGGCCCAAAACCAATTGATATAAAATGGTAATTATGGACTGGTTTACAGGAAATTGAGGGGTGAGCAGGTTACAAGATGAGGGTGAAAGAGGTTTGGTCATCTGACTTATACAGGCGATGAGTTGGAAGGTTACAATAACTTGCAGGAGTAATAGGGGTCAGAATATAATGGACATTATAAACTTTTCAATAGGAATGTTTTGTTTATGTTAACTAGAATTTAAAAGAACAGAAGCCAAACATTGGAAATGCCGAGAAGGAACAAAACTAAGGATATGTGTAACATGGTCATATGCTGGGAGCAAATATTGCATGATTATGAAATACACTTTTATCCAAAGGGCCAGTTGATATAACTTTGATGATTTTTGAACTATTTTTGCTTTATACGTCATTGCTAAGTCACTCAACTGACTGTGGCATACCTTTGTGTGATTACCAACTGTGTTACCGTTAGATTTTGGCTGAAGTTGACCCGCACTTGACCAATTCTTCATAATTTCAAAGGTGTGGGGTGGGGTGGGGAGGAGAGACAAAGCTCAATCCCCCTCCCCTTTCTTCACTAACCCTTCCCTTTTCCATTTCCCCTCCCCCTTCCTTTACCAAACTTTTCCCTCTCCATTCCCCCTCCCCTTTCTTCACTAACCTTCCCTTTCCTGTTCCCCACCCCCTTTCTTCACTAACTCTTCCCTTTTCCATTCCCTCCCCTCTCCTTCCTTTACCAAACCTTTCCCTCTCAATTCCCCCTCCCCTTTCTTCACTAACCCTTCCCTTTCCATTTATATCCCTCCACCTTTCTCTACTAAACCTACCCTTGTCCATCCTCCCTTCCCTTTTCTTCACTAAACCTTCCCTCTTCCATTCCCCCTCCCGTAAACAGCGCAACCTGCAACAAAATGAGTACACACACGGTTATACATCCCTAGACAGCAGTGGTACAGCACCCCTCAGCAACGTACAACACATTTTAAATATTCATGATACAGGTGAAACACTATACGTGGTCTGAGAAACACTACACTGTATCCGCTTAGAACGTCAGTGTTTCCTTTCGCTGTCTATGATTTTAATCTTCAGAAGATGGCAAAGCCAATCTGAGACTGAGACCATCTCACGTTTGGGGAGTGGAAGCCAGCAGAGTCATTGCTCTCTAAGCAGACTCTTCCGTAGTCCTTTGCAATCGGTGAAAATCTTCGGAGGGTTCTTTTGTTTCACCTGTCTGCCTTTATAATCTGCTCACTGCTTTTTTTAAGAGTGCAGTAGCAGGTCTTCGTCTAACCGCTCCGTTCAATATTACACCTTGTCCACATTCATTAGTCATTTCCAGTTTTCAGCCGCTTATGATATTTATTGATCATATTGTCTCTTTCTGTTTTCTCTTCTCATCCTTTCACGCATACATACGGCTGGCTGTGATACAATGCAGCTTGAAAATCTGCCTTCCGACATTTGCCAATCTTTGGTCTTTTGATACCAAGGTGTCAGAAGCAATCGCCATGGTAACACTCGGTTATCATTTCACCAAATTTTGTAAAAAAGTCACAATTAGATTTTCATCTATTCGGAACATATATACATTCGAGTTAGATGTACAGTTTGAGTTCTGTATCTAATTTCTTTGTCTCTTTAAGAAAAAGATGTGAGTATGATACTCCGGCGAAAAACTGGGCATGATCATTCATGAGGTTACCATACACAAGAAAACAAGGACCCCAGAAAAACACAGGACACTTGTGGTCAGCATATATATCTGAGGACAGAAAAAACCCTGAGAACACCGTAGGATAAGAATGCAGTAACGGCATCACAGCGTGTTATAAGGCAAGCCACGTCCAACCAGACAACCAGCATTGTTTAGGGTCTCCACAGGGACGCAGCCAATGAAACGCCAACAGCACATTACATCACCATGTACGTGACTCAACTTAGCGTTGACTCTATTGTCTGCCCATCTGGCCATTGTTTGAACCAAACAAACAGACGGAAGAAAAGGGCTCCTTCTCAAAATAGTAGATTGTATACAATCCATAAAGGCTGTAGGCTTCTAATAACTTCATGTATACAAACAATAACCTTTTCAATTTTTTTTTAAATCTTTTTTTTTTTCACAAATTTTTTTATTGAAAAAGAAGCAAAATACAAAGGTAGCTGACATTTAGAAGGGTGATATCTCAAATGAAGTTCTTTTTCTTTGAAGGAAATTTATGAGCTCTGTCTGGGCCGTTCCTTAGTTTGACAATAATGTCTGGCATCCAACATTGGCAAGTTTCCACTGGCTTGTTACTCAAACAGAAGAGAATTCATGCATAGGGCTATACAGGTATACATGACAACTAAACTTAGCAAGTTTCACCACCACAAACATTTTCCCTGGAACTCATCTGTCCAGGGCTTGTTCAAAGAATTAAAAAAAAAAATAATTGCATATTAAGGTGTACAATACTCAAAGGAGAAAACATTTAAGAAATTTGCAGTATCTTTTTTTTGACTTATCGATATTTAAGGTGGATATTCAAAGGACAGAAGGAATTGGTCACTGGAGATTATATGTGTTGTCTTTTGAGGAAGGGTAGCCCTTCATCAAGGTTTGCAGTCATTGCTGCTTTATTGTGGAAAGTTCTCATCATCATTTTCCTGTTTTGTTTTGTGTTGGAGACAATGTGGCTGCCTAGCTAGCTACCAAGACTAATCAAAATTCCAGCCGAAATATGACTAGACTCTTGTGCAATGTATTTTACCTGTATTAGTATTTTAGGTAGGGTGGGGGGAGGGGGGTCAGGGGAGGGGTTTTCAGTCTTGCCTGAATTGAAGAACATGATTATTACAAGCTCCATTGAGCACATCTGCTTTTTCAAGTACTTTTGAAATTCAAAAGCGATCCACGCAAATGACAGATGCGCCTAGTTTAGAGGAACAATGCGGTGCGAGTTCCATCAATTAGGATAAACAATATCCTCTACCACATCCATCACTTCAAACTTCAAACTACTCCATCAAAGCCCGTTTTTTGGTAGAAACTTGTCAAGAAGATCACCGAGAGAAAAGGCTTCACAAGAACAGCTTCACATCTCTCAGCCAAACACCTATGAATTGAATTTCTGTTTTCAGGTTCTCTGCTTTTGAAAGACATAAACCTTCACCATCCATGTAGGTTAAGGTTGACTGCCTTTCCCAATACAGGATGGAGTGAGTCAACGTAGAATGTGAGAAAAACAAAAACGGATGATAAAAGGGATAAGAGTCTATCTAGCTGCAACATTGCCCATATGTTGCCCCAAAAAATAAGTTAAAAATTTCACTGACATAAGATTCTCCAGCGTTCCTGTTGGAAAATAAATAATTTCAAATACGCTTTAAATGGTTCAATAATTCATTTTTCAACTTAAAAATAAAACAGATATGGCTGTAAACATGGTCATAAACAGAAATTATGACAACTTTGGTCAAAAACTGGCTGATAAGACCAGTGTTTTGAAATTCAAAATAGCAATCAAACAAAACCAAAGCTGTTTAGAGAATACCCAGAGTCCTGTAAGTCAAGTTCAAATAGCTGTAACTAGACGTTTTCAATGATTTTTTTGTTGTTTTTAAAACAATTTTCTGCTTAACTCCCAAAATGATGTTGAAATGTCACATGTTCAAAACCAGTATATACATTCTGTCTAATGTTACTGTTGACCGCAGTATTTCAGTTTAGACTACCCCGGTACAACTCACTTTATATCAACAATAACACACTGCAAACAGTCAACAATGTATCGTGGTGGCAAGACTAGCACTGTATACATGTACTTTAAGGGGAGAGATTCAAGAAGAAGAAAAAGTGTACTCATTTTACAGGTCAAAAAATGATGAAAAAGTATTACACACAATTACAGCTTATTGTCTCTTTAACACCACACTACCAGATATTCTTTGCTGTGTTCAACCTTTTGAAAATATTGCAGTCACAAAATTCAATGCACAAACAGAAATAAAAAAAAATATTAAGATTGCAACGTTCGTAGGAGTTAAGTGTCCTCGAAAAACAGCAAAAAAAAAAGAAAGAGATGGTTTAATTTAGTTTACCACAGATACGCCATTTCACCATGCAAGTGATGACAGACTGTTCTGTCAAATCTCATTTAATCCTACTTTTCTTCTTTTTATTCTTCTTTATGCTAATAATAGACTTTAGCCTATTACCTAAAATTGTTATTATTATTTCCATGTGATGGCAAGAATTAAAACTGCAAATTAATAAACCCACATACAAACAAAAAACAAAAAAGTCAAATCTCCCACCCACAGGCGAGGAGGCATTCTTGCCAGGGTTGAAAAATAAAATTACAGATGGCTGCGTGGTTTTTTACAAAGGCAAATAGGTAGCATTTGTGAGCATTAAGGTTGTATGCGCCTCAAAATTACAAGATCTTTAACCTTAGCCCGAACTTTCCTCAACGGGGCTGTCAACCACTCTTTTACCAAATCAAGAATAAAAATGTGGGGTACCAGCGAATTTTGATGCTACAGAAGCAAAATACCAGACATAATACTGATATTTGAAATTCAAAATGGCTGCCATCCCTCTGTAAACTATGTGGAAGAAAAATTAATTTTCAATTTATTTTCACACAAAACAAGCTAATGAAAACTTTATTTACTCACAGAGATTCAAAATAAGCCCCGATAAGCGGTATACCAAACGAAATATTGTAAAATTTAGAGTCTGAATATCTGTCCCTGAGGCACATTCTGCCTTAAACAGCTACCGACAGATTTAGCACATAACGACCACTTTTAAAACATACGTAAAAAAGTGTTCAACACCGAGTTGTGGCGCTATCATACACTTATCCTATTTTATTACGTGAACACTTCTTTTAAATGGCGAGTATTAAATTTGAATGTTATGTGTCCTCAGCTAAGGAAATCGAAGTTATGAGTGCTTTGTGAATGAAAGTATATTTATGTTACATTAAACGTTACTGATCATCATCTAAAGCAAATAATCACTGTAGACTTCAATTTTATAACATTGCGGACAGGATATAGCCATTTATTTCTTTACTGTTTTCATATAGTTGGATATACAGACACAGGTAAATGCTCACATTGGCATAATCCCTTGAAGGGGAATGCCTTATACCTTCTGGGAGCTCAAGACTGCCTGAAGAGAAAATGCACCTTGGGAACAGATATTCGGACTCACTAACTTTCATAATGCTTTTTTGGGTCTACCACTTGTGGGGGCTCATTTTGGAGCTCACGGAGTAAGTAAACTGGCTAGCATTTTTCAAAATCGAAAATTTCATTCAGCGATCAGTGCCATTTTGAATTTTAAGTGGTGACAAGTGACGGGAAATTCATTTCTCTATTACCAAATTTTCCATGGTGATTTTCATTTTCAATTTTGAAATGGAAATGGGAATGCTTCAAAGTTTACACACGGAAAGTTTAAGCAAATGTATAAATCTATCACTTTTAAGGCAGATATACTATCACAATCGCAAACTCTTTTGATGTGCTGGTTTTGCAACCCAGTCATATCGATAAAGAAGGAATTTCACCCCTTAATATACAGCATTTCACATGTCTACAGACAGCTACTACTGGTGAATCCCATTTATGATATACTGTCTGTCATAAAACCACTACATGAATTGATTTTTATGTACGTGTACAACCTTCACGTGTACTTATGACACAGATTGCCGACTTTCTGTCGAGCTGGAGGGGAGGAAAACAGAAAAAATTGAAAATCGACAACTTTGACATCCATGGCCAGTAGTCAAGAATTCTGCACGTTTTACATTTTTTACATTTATCCATGCGCGAAATACATCTTTTACATTTAATACATTTTTTACATGAAAGGTCTGCCGAAATGCATTCTTTACATTTAACACATTTATTACACGAAAGGTCTGCACGAAATACATTCTTTACATTTAATACATCCTTTACATTTATGTCACGAAAGGTCTACACGAAATACATTCTATGGTCGGGTCGGGTCTAGCTGGGCTTGCACGAAATACATTCTTTACATTTAATACATTTTTTACATTTTTTACATTTTTTACACGAAAGGTCTGCACGAAATACATTCTTTACATTTAATACATTTTAAAATTTATAACATGAAAGGTCTGCACAAAATACATTCTTTACATTTAATACATTTCTTCAATAATTGTCCGTACGAAATACACCGAACTCTCGGGCCTTTCTCGGGCTTTATCGGACATCATCAGGAGTTTGGGCCGGTCTTGCACGAAATGCATTTTTTACATTTAATACATTTTTTACATTTATTACATGAAAGGTCTGCACGAAATACATTCTAAGGTCGGGTCGGGTCTAGCTGTGCTTGCAGGAAATAATTCTTTACATTTAATATATTCTGTACATTTAATACATTCTTCACATGAAAGGTCTGCACGAATTACATTCTTTACATTAAATGCTTTTTTTTCATAACATGTCCGCACAAACTATCAGGACTTGGTTGGGAGGGGCGGTCCGACCTCATCGTGAGTTTACTGAGGCGGGCCTTGCCTGAACTACATTCTGTACGATTAATACATTTTGTTGTAAAAATGTCTGCACGTAATGGTTACAGGGGCCGTGGTTTAACTATCTGGACCTTGAAATGGTTATAGGTGTGAATGAGTGCTGAAAAACAATAGATTATGTAACACTCACTATAGGGAAAAATACCGCAATTATACGGTGTCGCTCAAATTTGATCAGAATTGGTATATACCAGTATGGGTACCAAAGATCAACAATACATATTAATGTTTCTATCTGTTCAGTGCAGAAAAATTCTACGTTGATGTTATGACAATGATTTCTGCACAGAACAACCAGAAAAACAACAAGAAATATTTAAACCAGAAAAAAAAGAATGACTAAAGTAAATAAGAACTGAAACTTTAGGTACTGGAGGTCAACTTTAGCAACATGCATAGCAGAAACAGTTAGTCCCTCTTAGTAAGACCATAGACAGTCTTCCCCCCTCTACTGTCTATGGTTTGAGCTGGTCTGTTAATATGTAACAGTTCATAAACAATGACAGGAAATGACTCAAGCCTGTTGCAGACACTGGCCATCACTCCTGCACATTTGCAGGATTTCGCTTTTTCTTACCTCATTTGCACATTTTTGACACTGACATGTTCATTTGAACAATTCACATCTCAACCCCCGCATCTACCTGTACACCAAATACTGAGATGATAGCTTTGGCGGTATGGGAGCACATACATACCCACAAATATACAGACATACAGACGCCACCGACTCATCATATAAGCTCTTTTTGGTATTTATAATACAAAACCAAATATGAGCTAAAAATTGCGAAACAAGAGCGAGAAAATGACGCTTTCTCATGAATTGATAGCTGAATTAAAATTCTGATTTTTGCCAATGAATGGGGAGTCTTGCTGATTCTCGCCAAAAAACGGCGAGTCTTGATGATTCTCGCCAGTGAATTTCAATTCTCACTGTACTTGGTGAGAATTTCCATTCTCACCGGTGAGAATTTGTTCTCACACTTGATTCTCGCCAAGAAGTGCATTTCTCACCAATCTCCAGTGGAGATAAAAATTTTCTCACTGACAGCGGTGAGAATAAGAACAGATTCTCACTGATTGCGAGAAAGCGTCATTTTCTCACTCTAGTCTCGCAATTTTTCCCTATAGTGACTTTGTCGTGTCAAACTTGTTGTAAGCGTCGCTCAGTGGTAATGTACGTTGTGCTAGGACAATTTTCGCCCATTTAGAACTTTTACAAGCCACATCTACAAGCTGCCCCGAGCTTATGATGTATTTCATGCAGAACTTTCATGTTATCAATGTAAAACATGTAAAAGTGTATTAATTGTAAAAAATGTAAAAAATGTATTAAATGTATTAAATATAAAGAATGTATTTCGTGCAAGCCCATCTAGACCTCGCCCCGATCATAATCACCTTTCGTGACATATATGTAAAATGTTTTAAATGTAAAGAATGTATTTCGTGCAGAACTTTCGTGTAAAAAACGTATTAGATGTAAAGAATGTATTTCTTGCAAGTCCAGCTAAACCTGACCCGACCATAGAATGTATTCCGTGCAGACCTTTCGTGTCATAAATGTATAAAGTGTTAAATCGGCAACTATTGGCCATAGCTCAACTTTGATTATCGAGAGGTATCTATCACTGATGTCTTCTAGCCTCCATGACATTTGACTTGACTAGGTGAATTGTTAATGTGGAGGATACCATTCTGGTTTGGCTGGAAGAACATGACAACCTGGCGAGTTTTTTGTGAATATAAATCATTGCGAAACGGCCTAGTATTACCGGGGATAAACTGCACCACATGGCAAACGGTAATCCAAATTTGATATCACCTCTTATATGTGGGACAATGTCCTTTATGTTTGAAAGCAGACATTTCTGGATATTAAATCAGATTTATCATGGTAATGTACGTTGTGCTAGGACAATTTTCGCCCATTTAGAACTTTTACAAGCCACATCTACAAGCTGCCCCGAGCTTATGATGTATTTCATGCAGAACTTTCATGTTATCAATGTAAAACATGTAAAAGTGTATTAATTGTAAAAAATGTAAAAAATGTATTAAATGTATTAAATGTAAAGAATGTATTTCTTGCAAGTCCAGCTAAACCTGACCCGACCATAGAATGTATTCCGTGCAGACCTTTCGTGTCATAAATGTATAAAGTGTTAAATCGGCAACTATTGGCCATAGCTCAACTTTGATTATCGAGAGGTATCTATCACTGATGTCTTCTAGCCTCCATGACATTTGACTTGACTAGGTGAATTGTTAATGTGGAGGATACCATTCTGGTTTGGCTGGAAGAACACGACAACCTGGCGAGTTTTGTGTGAATATAAATCTTTGCAAAATGGCCTAGTATTACCGGGGATAAACTGCACCACATGGCAAACGGTAATCCAAATTTGATATCACCTCTTATATGTGGGACAATGTCCTTTATGTTTGAAAGCAGACATTTCTGGATATTAAATCAGATTTATCATGGTAATGTACGTTGTGCTAGGACAATTTTCGCCCATTTAGAACTTTTACAAGCCACATCTACAAGCTGCCCCGAGCTTATGATGTATTTCATGCAGAACTTTCATGTTATCAATATAAAACATGTAAAAGTGTATTAATTGTAAAAAATGTAAAAAATGTATTAAATGCATTAAATGTAAAGAATGTATTTCATGCAAGCCTATCTAGACCCGGCCCCAATCATAAAATGTATTTCGTGCAGACCTTTCGTGTAAAAAATGTATTAAATGTAAAGAATGTATTTCGTGCAGACCTTTCGTGTAAAAAATGTATTAAATGTAAAGAATGTATTTCGTGCAAGCCCAGCTAGACACTACCCGACCATAGAATGTATTTTGTGTAGACCTTTCCTGACATAAATGTAAAGGATGTCTTAAATGTAAAGAATATATTTCGTGCAGACCTTTCGTGTAAAAAAATGTAAAAAATGTATTAAATGTAAAGAATGTATTTCCTGCAAGCCCAGCTAGACCCGACCCGACCATATAATGTATTTCGTGCAGACCTTTCGTGTCATAAATGTAAAAATGTATTAATATAAAGAATGTATTTCGTACAGGCCTTTCGTGTAATAAATGTAAAAAATGTATTAAATGTATTAAATGTATTAAATGTAAAGAATGTATTTCGTGCAAGCCCAGCTAGACCCTACCTGCATGACCATAAAATGTATTTCGTGCAGACCTTTCGTGACATAAATGTAAAAAATGTCTTAAATGTAAAGAATGTATTTCGTGCAGACCTTTCGTGTAAAAAAATGTAAAAAATGTATTAAATGTAAAGAATGTATTTCCTGCAAGTCCAGCTAGACCTGACCCGACCATATAATGTATTTCGTGCAGACCTTTCGTGTCATAAATGTAAAAAGTGTTAAATCGGCAACTATTGGCCATAGCTCAACTTTGATTATCGAGAGGTATCTATCACTGATGTCTTCTAGCCTCCATGACATTTGACTTGACTGGGTGAATTGTTAATGTAGAGAATACCATTCTGGTTTGGCTGGAAGAACACGACAACCTGGCAAGTTTTTTGTGAATATAAATCTTTGCGAAACGGCCCTAGTATTACCAGGGATAAACTGCACCACATGGCAAACGGTAATCCAAATTTGATATCACCTCTTTCAGGTGGGACAATGTCCTTTATGTTTGAAAGCAGACATTTCTGGATATTAAATCAGATTTATAACCCTGTGGATGTGTGAAACAGACAGACTTCGGAAAAGAAAAGCATATCATGACGAATTATTGGCGCATTTTGTCGTCTGATAATTTCGCACAAAAACACCTATGTGGGCATGTGTATATTATATTGCGATTTCTTTCAATATGTTTTCACTGACCAAACTGCCCTGGTTGAAGGTCTGACCTATACAGACGACCTTGGCAATGACCTATTTTTGAGGTCAATGTCACCTTCAAGCTCATGCTTTCAATGATAGGAGTCAAGATATCACTGTCAATCTCTATGACTCTTTTAAATCTTCCTCACAGGGGAATGGTAGGAAACAATATTTTTTTTGAAGTACAATGCGCCTTTGGGACGGTTTTCCTGACGTTCAACTTTTGACAATGCACTCCTGATCTGCTGCACGTGTATGGAATCATTTTCATAACTGTGGAGACAGCAAGATTTTCACTTTCTTATTTTTGTGAAAATCAAAATTTATTCTATCTGTATAGAGATACTATGGCATACAGCTACCATTTTGAATATCAAATTTCTGTGAATGTTAATTTTTTTCTCCCAGTCTCATCTGAAAATTTGCAGATTGACCACTGATTTGTATTCTTGGTTATAAAAGTTTAATTGAGGCATGTTCGAGCAAAAGTTGAAAACTTTCCGTTGCTAGGCGCAACTGCACCTAAACTTCACCGCAGCAGCGTTCAAGGGGATCTCTCAGAGTGTGTGGGTAATTCACACATGCCGTACTTGAACTGAAGTATGTGGTCGTCACACATGACCTTTGAACTACCTGTCGGCGCATGAAAAGCCTTTGAACAGGGGATCTAGCAATGTATACAAATTCACACTCTGATGAGTGTTTTACAACTTTTTATCGAAGGATACTGTGATACAATAGGCTTGGTTTTTTTTGGTTTTTTTGGAAGCATGTCGCTTTCCAGTAGTCAAACAACCAGCATGTTCTGTTGTGTGGATCAAATTGGTACAGGCTAAAGTGGCGGCATAGCATTTGCACTAGGAGTACCTTGAACCTGATAGTAATTTACACTGCACGGGGAAAGACACAAAGCTTATATCTGAAGAACTTTTCTCGGAAAACAGGATGATGAGAGATCATGGCGTCATCAAAATAACATGTCGCACTCTGACCGTTGCAATGTTGTACGGAAAACAGATGCTCAACAGGTCACTTAACAGCAGTACATATATAAACATACGAGGATATATACACAAGCATAAAAATATAAGAATATTGTACGCAGTCTTTAGTGTTTCACTTTGCATAATTTCAATGTAAAAGAAATCACCAAAGCCAATAAATATCAATAAACACTACCTAATTTTTAGAAGAACTACAAATGTGCATGATAAAATTCATAACAAGACACCAGACTGAGTGTGAATTAAAAATTATAGGTTTCAGGAATTTTTGCGACAATCTTATAAAAATGCTCACTATATAACAATGTGAGATTACACATATTGATAAATGAAATGAATAAATAAATTTATTATATATATATATATATATTATATATATATATATATATATATATATATATATATATATATATATATATATATATATATATATATATATATTTTTTTTTTTTTTGTGTGTGTGTTGAATAAGCTAGACTTTGTCAGACATGCAACATCTGACTTTGATCCCTATAATGCACAAACATCCTCCTCTCAGACCACAGCTTATAAAAGATGCCTATGTGGAAAAGGCATGTCAAGCTTAACCCTTTGCCTACCACATCTTGGCCCAATCCTATTGTTATTGGCAGTAAGTGTCAGCCTGCATGCGTATAGGGAACTGGGCTGAACAGATCAAAGGTCGGTCCTTTTACTGTACACATGAATGATACATACTGGTATGTAGTCTCTGAAGATTTGGTGAACTTTCACCAGAATATGTACATCAATAAAACACACACTGCTGCTACAATATGTGTGATTTAATAAAACACCAAACACCAAAATTAACTGAATATCGCTTTTCTTAGGTCTATATAGCATATGCCCCATAGACAAATAGCATTAACTTATTTCGGAGACCCAGATACGTGACGCCAGATTAAATTCAACGAGATTCTTCTCACTACAATTGTATTTTTTTCATGTTATTTATTGTTTTCCTGGGACATAACCCTCCCCAAGTTCTGTTTCACATACAACTTTGTAAATCTGTATCAAGTGTCACAGCTGTAAGATGAAATCTGGTACAACTACCAACTTCAGAAGTTTCAGAAATCCTCTCTGACAGGACTGAAAATTTGCACCGAATTTTTCTTCACAGTGATGATGATATTAAGGGATCCAAATCATGAGTATGATGTATAAACAAAATCTGAACAAACACCAGTACAGATGTGGCTATGGACCTGTGTTGCTGTCACTCAACAGGTTGGAAATACAGGGCAGCATCACATGGAGTACTTAGCTGTGGGTAAGACTCCAAGTGTTTTCCCCACTGATGAAACGAAGATGAGGATTCGGGAAGGGAAACAAACAAACAAACCAGTAAGACTGATTTATCATGGAAAACAGATTGGCTAGTATCACGAGTATATACTCTGAAAACAATAATGATGTAAAGAATAATGATGATGGTGATGGTTGTGCTGGTTAGTGATGATGATGATGATGAGGAGGAGGAGGAGGAGGAGGAGGAGGATGATGGTGGTGAAGTCAGTGAATATGATGACTTAAAAAATAAGACGGTGCACGTGTACATCAAATACTAAGTTGGTAGGTGCTGTGGTTTTTGAGTTTTTGATGTTGACATACATAAATACATACATACATACACACATACATAGACAGACAGAAAGACATACATAAAGACATGTACATACAGTACATACACACATAGACAGTTAAACATACAGACAGAAGACAAGACACAGACATATATAAAGATATACATACATACATTACATACATACAGACATACATACAGACATACATACATACAGACATACAGAGACATGCATACATACATACTACAGACAACATACAAAGATTACATACACATAGACATACATACATACAGAGACATACATACATACATACATACATACATACATACACATACATACACGATCCCCTGAGATAGAGGGACTGTCATACATACAAAGATACATACATGCATACAGACAGACAGGCATGCAAATGAGATGCAAATGGCACTGACTCACCAGAAACCTCTCTTTGGAATATACATGTACACATATACTAAAAATGAGCTAATAAAACGTATTTCACAATGAAGATCAATGAGACAAAGTTCAATAAGTATTGATGTCAATGATTATGATGATTGATGACATTCACACTATAATGATGATCATGATGATGGTGCTGGTGATAACGATAGTGATTTTCATCCTGTCACAGGGGTCAAAGTTCACTGCTTCAGATGGGGATTTGGTGGAATACGTGGTTACTATCTTGTCAGCAGAGGCTTGCTCTCACAGGTCCCTCTGTGCAATACGTGCATTCTAAAGACCAACACAAATCCTTGGATTAAACGATTATCGGATTTTTGAATATACTACAAAATTAAATCTAATTGTCAACCAATTTTTGTTACGCTGAATTTTATGAAATTCTCACTAATCCGTTCTGTGTTATAAAGTTTCAACTGATGTAACACCAAATCGTGTAGGTTTAGTCTGAGTTAGTTGCTAGGAAACCAGACAAGCCAGCACCGACGGTGTTTCATCATGCTGTGGTCATGGAGATGTTGGAAAATGGCAATTAGCTAATAAGATACCAGAGTTTACTTTCTGGGGTTTACTTCTGCAACATTTCAACCACTGAACCATTGTGTTTCTATGTATGATGGTCACAAAGCCAAAATTAAGAGGCTGAGGACCATCCCAAAACCTTCACCGCAATGGTTTGACCTGATGTTTCCACCACAATGGTTTGACCTGATGGTTTGACCTGGTGAACTCTGACCTCTAGGTGGGGAAATGGAAATGAAAGGGTAATATGATGCAATGATAATGACTAAAGAAATGGACTGTAAGATATCTTGGGTGGGGTGGTGAAAAATAGAGGATGGGGAGAGTATCTGCTCAGTTAAACTTGTTGAATATTTTTGACCAGAAAAGTGAGTCATTCTGTAATATAATCAGACTTGCACTGAAACCATACCATATTTTACCTAAAAGAAATGCGCCTATCTTTAGAGAAATCATCTGAATGACGATAAACAGGCAACTTTCTTTTCATCTTTTTTGCATTTTTCATAGAAAGAAGAGAAACTGGTATTCCTCCTTCTAGAAGGACTCACTTTTTCGGTGTCTTGTCCACTGCAAATTCACCTCTAACAAATGTTTCCTTCAGCCAATAAAGAGGCTACTGGAAAGAACTTCCATCTCCAAAGTACAAACATCAAGCTACAGTCATCTTATTCTCCCGCTATGGAAGTCCCATGAGTGCAAGCAATCCATACTTTGCACTTGTTTGAACTTGTCCGTGAATAACTCTCTTAAATTAGCCACGGTATCTCGGTCAGTCTCATCTTGACAACATGGATCATACAATGGCAGACATGCAAATGTCTGTTAGGGCCGAACATAGTTCCTTTTTTCGGTTTCTTGTGTGTTTGTTTTTGTTTTGTGTTTTTTTTTCGTAGAAACATCGCCTTCTGTTTTCAGTTTCACATTTTTCACAGATACACAGAAAGCTCAGTTTTAGTTTCCGTCTCTAACTGGTCACAGATTCACCGGATTTTTCAGGAACATGAAACAAAAACCCCAACAGGTCCTGGGTAATGCTATACCCAAAGCTGGCGGGAAATTACAAAAGTGAAGCCATTTGTTTTGTGAACAGAGTTTAAAATAAGAGAGTTTAATTGCCTGCTGGTTAAAGCAGATATTGCACATCTGCTTGAAAAATAATTTCAAAATACATTTTCATGTTATGCATGGGAGTGGTTCAACTTTCACGATGGTCAACTAATATTGCGTGATTGAAGGAAACACGATCCAGTCCACAGATGTTGAATTTTTACATTGCATTTTTATGTTTTAAATTTAAATCGACAAACATGAACAAAAATATTACAAAAATATTAAAATTACAAACAATCAACATCAGGCTTAGGTTAGTTTGTCCTCTTGTTCACCCTACTGATTATCCATATGGAAACATCGATAGATTTCATGACGATTTCCTCGGCACAATTGGACTTTGATACAACCAGCTCAAGAGCTAGTCCCTGCCTCCTCTGAGGAACAAAGTCTCTCAGGAAATGTGAGCCTTTTTATAATACAAGAATTAAAGGTTAAGAATATTTGAAAGACTGAATGCCACGATTTCTCCTTGCCCTTACCACTTTCATCACCATGTAAAACGTGCAAAGTTGCCAGCTTTGGGTTTAGGGACTTTTCAGAAGTGCTCGTCTCCTTCTCTGTGTAACTTGCTTTTTTTTTCTCTAAATCATAGCCTCGGAAAAACCGCACATCTGCTTTCGCATGGCCATAGGGTCGGTTATCAAAAGTCGTACAGGATTTCAAAATTTTTCTGCGATCTGATCATCCTGAAAGTACTTTGGCACTGAAACCTTGTGGCCTGACAAAGTAACTCATGCTGGTAATGTTTGTAAAGCTTTACCAAATTTACGGCGGTGAAAAAAAACAGAAAGAAGATGGGGGAGAGACTTTAACCTGCACTCAGAACAGAGCTGAGAAAGAACTTGTGTAACATATTGATCTGCTGGTTTCAAATTTGCTTCAGAAATTATAGTCTGCAGACAAGACAATAAATATGCTCTAGTCAGTCACACGGCATGATTTTCTTACTGCAGTTTTAGCACTTTTTATGATCAAAGAACCCATACAATAACCTATATGGGAGACTGCCTGAAAGAAGAACAACTTTTGTGACTTTTTTGGTATTTCTTATGGAAAAACTGATCCCCTAATCATTTACATTGACACTGAGCAAGTTGGTTCTGGAATTACATTTGCAGCCATAATATATAATAAACATGTACATGTATCTGTGACGTCGAATACTACATAAGCTTGTGACATCATGTATATTACGATATGGGATTGACAAACAGTTCCCTGTGCCTCTCTCTCTTACCATCCTCACTGTATTGCCAGGCCTCTGATATCGTCAGTGTAAAATTTTCCAAAAATACCCTTTTCCCCTCCTCCTATTATCCAGGCACACGTGGGGGCGAGCAGAACAGTTATCTATACAGCAGGTCAGTAAATGGATAATTGCAGAAGAGTAAACAGCGAGTACTTTAGCTTACATAAATATTTACCTGAAATACACAGTATTTAACCAACAGGGCATAAATTATTGGCCAACTGAGGGATGCGCTGGGCCAGGTTTCATTCACAGAGCTCAAATGGTGCCCCCTTTTTTTCTGTTGGCAAGCAGCTTGTGGACGTTTCCTTGCTGCACAATGACTACAGAAGATACAAATAAACGGTGCAAATTTATGGAAATTTCCATTTGTGGGGGGTGGGGGGTGTTTATAGAGAAGCTAGCACCACAAAAATTGAGGTGAACAACCAACGGAAAGAAGCGCTCAAATACAATATAACTTTTTAAACTTTAAACAAGGAGACTCGAGGGGAAGATGAACAAGTTCTAGAATCACGGTGAACACCATATAAACAGTCTTCGGTGGTATACATGTTATTATTGAACTTTTCAGGAAAGACTTGCACCTTAACATAAGTTGGTTAACATTATGATCAGTGTGGTACCGACTCTAAATACAGATGAATCCGCTCTATTTCACAGAAATAACTCTGCCCTATGTGTTTGAATTTATGTGACGGTACATGTAAATAGCCATTTGAGGTGACCACATTTGTAATTATCCATCAAACACCAAAGCAGGCCAATATATTTCAATTTTACTTCACCAGATAAACCTGCACGTACATTGTAATTGACACAAAAACCACAGGACCATGATTTATTCATTCTTTTTTTGGTTTGTAAGAAAAATTCTACACACCTACGTATCAACTTTCAAGCCACAGCATCTGGTTAACAACTGTTTATTTATTTATGTTCCTCTGGCATTAGTCCTTGGAAGAAAAAAAAAGGCACGAGGCAAAGAAAAAAAATATATGAAAAATGTTGAAGTAATAATTGATCAGATTCCCCAGGTTAGAGGAATCTCTTTTCATCACCGGCATATGGTCTGATCCCATTGATGCTCTTGGTATGGGTTTAGCCCACGCAGTGGACGAGCAACCCTCCAAGCAGCCATATGCCACATCAAAAGTATACCCCACTGCTCCAAACTCATGATTTAGTAACATCAAAGTGGCGAGAATTGTTAAAAAAAAAGGACTTGGCAAACTAGAAAAGGGTATGTGTAAATTTTCAAACTCTAATGTTGACAGTAAAGTTTGAGAAGTGGCCTACAGTACCGCCAACCCATAGCCCTTTTGCACTCAACACATCATCATCGTCATCACAAATTGGTCAGAAAGCACAAATACGACACTATTTTGGGAGAAAATGGAGCTTGACAGGAAAAATATGGTACATTTAAAGAGTATTATCAACACTTCAGGAAACATTTCAAATTATTTGTGTTTATATCTCAGCAGTTCAATGACTTGGTTGTTCATCATCGACACATCAGATGTGTAGAAAGTTTTATCCTTTAATTAGATCAATCATTTGTCACCAATTCCAATTTTTTGAGTTCCTCTAGCTTGACAGAAACGGTGCAGACCGTAGAATTCATTTGTAAATTTGTAGTGTGGCACAAAAATCAACATTTCTCCATCTCCACATGGTAAATTGCATGCTGGGAGACACATGTCCGGACTATAATTTTACCAGTTTTGTCTACACAAAAATGATAACTTCAGCTTGTCCTGTGCCTTTTCAAATCAACATTTCTGAAACACACCAGAATACAATGCAGAATTCTAGAGTACATGTCTTCGCTTGAACCACACCCTCCCCACCTCTCAACAGTCCATGAAAAAAAAAAGATATATTTTTTTTGAAACCTAGAAACTTCACGGATGTCTTTGCAAAAGCAAACACGGTCAGATGTTTTTGTGGTGAATGTTGGTCCATGGCTGACCCGGGCAACGATAAATTCAACAGAGCAAAGAAAGACTACGACAGCATTATTACTGCCGATGAACGTGACAGTTCACCAGGTCATTTGATTATACTGCTCAGGCTGTGGGATTCTTTTTTTATATTCTTGTTCCGTTCTTTCATGCATTCAGCATGTTCAAAGCCTGACTCTCATGAAACTGTCCATGGCCGGCCTAAGTGGGAAGGTTCTTTCTCAAAAATATACAAAATGTAACAAAGCCGCAACAAAAGATAAGGTTCAGTTCACCATACAAAAAATGGTACGCTATCAATCTTTGTGCTTGTTCCCAGAACACCATCAAGTCTATTTATATTTCATTGGTTTTAATACCAGCCAGCCGACAAAACACACACTGGGCACATACCACCACCACTCCCTGAGATCAACACATAGCATTCGCACTGTTCTTTTTTATCTTATAATATTGACGTACCATTTTTATTGGATTTACTGTACAAACATTGAACTTATAAATAATTGTCAGACACTTGTCCTCACTCAAACTTGACACCCTGTCCTGATCTTTGTAAAATGTCCAAGTTTCCTTCCACTTCTCTTTCAATTTTGTGATTTTCTGAAAAAAAAGTTTTTAGTGTTCATTTTCATACATATAATCCAATCTGTTTGTCTTACGATCTCGATTGTATAAAAAGTACAGGATGTGCTCATTTTAATCTAAATGCTGTAAAAATGACAAAACATTCTGTCAGTGTACCTGCACAAACCTGCCACGGCTAAAAAGAGAACTGCCTGTCTATATTCAGAGATGAACCAGACAAACTGATATACAATGTCTCATCTTCACAGCTTGGTGAAAAGAAGGCCAGCCAATCACAGGGCTTCTCTTTTATGGCGCTTTCATCAAAGATTGTTGAGGCACAGAACACGGAAGGATCAATTTGCAAAGACTCCATGATACCATTGCAAGACTGTGTAAAGAGCAAACACCATAAGATCTCACCTAAAACATAAAAAATATTAAAGTTTCATGTACTGCATTGAAAATCGTGCGTATTCACAGTACACTTAGTACTCAGTAACCGCATTAGGATGAAAGTTGCCCTCCAGGGAAATTTGTCGCCGCTTGTGTGCTGTTTCAGACCCTGCCCGTCACGCTGTTTGGTATCTTTAAACCTGTTGAATGGAGGGGCTGACAAGATATGCGTGTACCCCTTCACAGTCAAATCTACCATCGGAACTGACATATGAAAGTGCTGATGTAATTTCTCATGTCTACTGGAAATACTATATGCTGGCACTACTCGAGCAAATTGCAAATCTTAGCTTACAAGGAGGTTTTATTTAACATGAAACCAATACAATAGCATTACACTGAAGCTCAGCATCACCAGATGTAAGGCCAAAAAAAAATGATTTGTTTCTGGTCATCGGGCGCATCATTTCAAAGTGCGCGTCTTTTTTTCCTGCTTTTCATTTGCCCCTATGGAAAAAGGGGGAAAATGTATCAAATTCCACCAAAAATTGAAAAAAATTGAAAAAAAAAATTGCATCGCCGCATCCTTTTTGTCACATGTCAATGACTAGAAACAAACCTATTATTTTTTTGACCTAATGGCCGCTTTCAAGAAAGTGTTCATTTTTCACTGGACACAAACAAGGCACAAGAAGATGTAACGATGTCTCTTTGAAATCTTTACTTGTGGCATTCTTGGAGCCCAAGCATATAAAAACCAACAAGCAAAACAATAGTCTTCAGACAAAACTGAAAGACAGTTCCCAACAAAAGAAACTTCCTTTATCTATTGAAACCCCGGCCCTCTACCCCTACTTGAAACAGAAGCGTCGAATCAACAGACAAATGAGCAAAGGGCTTATTCCAAGTATGGTTATAATAGGATTAAAACACCTAAGTCTGGGAGCTGTCAGAGAGTCCAAAAGACCAAAAGTATTAGAATGCACAGTATAAACATACAGTTTGCTGTACGAGTGATCATGATAAATCAAACTTTGAAAGTGAGTCCTTGCAAGTATTATGAAGGTATAGACCATACATGCACACAAGTTGTAACATAATATTCCCAAGTCAAAGTCTTAACAGTAGAAAGGAACATAAACAATTTTGAGACAGAGAACCAAAAAAAAAGCAGGATTTGGCATATTTCAATCAACAAAAGTTATAATGGAACAGTCAATATCAGATTAGCTTTCCAAGTCGTCTTTTTTATCTCATCTCTTTTCAAACTGTAAAATTTCCCTCCTCATGAGCACAACCTGCACGTCTGCACTTTGCAATGAATCATGGGTGGAATCACAGACCCGTGGCCCGGGCCCCCGTGGCCAGGCAACTTTGTAACGCAACCCATGATTGGCCAGTTGCTTTCATGTCTCAGGCTTGATTGATCACAGAAGAGCGTTTAGAAATGCACCGCGCTTTCCAAGAGTATAAATCACCATTCTGCATCCAGTGTGTTCTGTTCATTTGTCTTTAAACATAGGTCAGACTAGGAGCTGTGGAGACACACAGACACACGTGCATAG
Organism: Ptychodera flava; assembly: GCF_041260155.1. NCBI lineage: Eukaryota > Metazoa > Hemichordata > Enteropneusta > Ptychoderidae > Ptychodera > Ptychodera flava. The sequence continues at coordinate 15,568,801 of NC_091943.1, forward strand.
ATACATGCACAACTTGAAACATGGCAGGTGAACTGTGAATTACATTCTTCAAAATAATTTCAATCGATGGAAGACGAAAACAAAATTTATCCATGTGCATGTATTGACAGTACTTGCTAGCAATAAAACAAACGTAGAACTCTGATCAATTTGAAGCACCTGACAAAAAATCCAAAAAGTAGATACAATGTGTCGTCTACGAAACATTTCAAGCAAGCACTGAACGCAAATCTTTAAATCTATTGGAAAAATGTACACAGACATTACTGAAAAGAGTTCTTTTACCCAAAAACTTCTCAGTAGAATTTTCCAGGAATTCAATAAACACGTTCGAATTTGATGGAGAGCAACTTTTCAAGACTTTTGAAATTCTGCTGTGCTCAAAAACTGTACAAGAATGAGGATAAAATATCAAGACAGACCACCCATTAAATTCTTTTAAATGTACTCCGACAGTTGTATTTCCCTATCTTCAAAGTTCCCTCAATATCTGTTTACATCGTTGTTAAAGGCAAGTGTATGCTAGTTGTATTTCAAATCTTGAAATAATAGACTTTAGCTATGAACAGCCAGCATAACTTTTTTCTTTCATTTTGATTTTGCAAGTTTACAGGAATCACATTCATTCACATTCCTCCATCTTGACAAAATCACAAAACGTGACGAAATGGTCGGCATTTAATCAACAAACGCTATTACCTCACATATTGTCTATTAGTTTATTTTTATTGGTAAGGCGCCTCAAAAAAGCCAATAAATCACAACTAAATAAATGTAGTGAGTTTATTTTCACTTCTACAATAACAAGAAAATTAACAGGCCGCCAAGGACTTTGAACTCGAGCCAACGGAAAGGCAATTAATAAGCGTTTATCAAGTCAAGTGGTTAACAAATGATGAATTAATCATTGGCAGTGAAGTTATCTGAAGCCGAAGAGCTGCCTCATGATAGGCATCACCAGTTGTCGGTAGCTTTTACATGTCGACCTCCGACCCGAAATGGGAGTCACCTCATTGGGGTCAAGAACACAGCGGATAGATAATCATCAGAATGCGGTGTCACATGCATCCCGTGTTGATGGACTAGTTGCATAAGATCGCTTCTCATGTAGCCGGGATCAATTTTCCTGGGAATATCAAAAATGTGTTTTGATACATGCTGTTGTGAGTGCTGAAACTCAACAAAATACGTACTTCAGTGAGATTTCGATGCGAAAAGTTTACTTTGGTTTTACATATGCAAATGAATAATGATATTCATTCAAGTGGTAGTCATAATTACTCAGAAGTTATTTATTTCCTTTCCACTTACTTTTTGCTGTATGCTTTCCAAAAGACTTGGCTGCACGTACAAACTTCAGCAGTCATTGTCAACAGGTTTTTTTGCGTCAACAAGTCCCCTAGATGTAACACCACCTTGTAATGGCGACTTGGAACGACTAAAAATAATCCCTGCCACTTCAAATAACAACGGCCTCAAGTTTCATACGGATATACCATAGCACACTTGGTATATCACATACCGAGAGCCAAGTTGGTGTGTATATATACTGTTTTGATTACCGCATCGAGCAAAGGTTACAGGAGTTCAAATTTCGTTGACACGCAGCCAAATACTTCAGCCAAGTATTTGTACCTGATCCTACGGTTTGTGATATCCAAACATGTCTACCACATGCCAGACCAGTTTTTTTTTTCTCACTTTTGAAGTCCAGACCACTCCAGCATTTCAATTTTAAACTGTTCTGCGATCAAATATTCATTAAACGTATTTGAGAAAACTGACAGAAACAGGATAGTTTTGTGGCAATGAAACTTAAGTAGTGAACAAAACGATATTTCCACCTACATTTTTCAATTCATCCCGCAGATTCAAAAGACAGCTGTTTAAATACAGTCGCATACGGCTGGTAGCCTCTCACATGAACTATGGGTCCACAACAATACATCTATTGTACTTTCACAAACCTATCAATTAAATAATATTCATTTTGTCTGTTGTTAAAATTCTGATGAGAAATACGATTGTGATTCTCATTAGAAAGTTTTTTGATAATGCCAACAATTTTACTAATGAACTCTTTAAAGAACTGTTCTATTGTAGTTCGCATCACTGTACTTCCATATTTGTATCTCATTGTTTTATGCATTTTTCAGACAGATACCCATAATCTGTATGCACTGATAGATGTGGCTTTTTGATGGCCTTTTTCTTCTTGTGGACCTGACTGATACGGCGCCACAGTGTAATAAAACCGCCTAGATTGTAAAATTTATATGTACATGTGTGTCTAAATATATTTTTCATGTCTGGCTTTGGTGTGCACCAGTGTAACAATAACTACATACAAATTACCTGCACACAGATTGTATTTGTAACAATCTGATACAGGAAGTTGAACAAGAATGTCTGGTTTATGACTATCCAGGGAAAGAGATAAACTTTAAAGTGCAAAACAAAGACGAGCGAGTAACCACAACAGTCTGTTTGACTTTGAGCAATGCAGTTTCTGGAAATAATTCTCAAAATCGCATGCCAAATTAATGAAACCATACAATATAACTTTCTTGGTTGATGCCGTCACTGCTGTTCATAGAAGGAAGTAACAACAAAATGATGGGATCACCTGATGTAGCAACACCTTAAGATCCTTGTAAACAGTTCTTGTTTAATGGTGAGGACCAACACATCAAGCGCAAAGCCTATGCACGGTCCCCTCCACAAAGTGGTAGGACCGTGAGTCTATGATTCATGAGCCCATATCCGGTATCACATAACCCTTGTGGTTATTGCCCCGGCATTGAACTTAGCTCACCTCCGCAGGATGAACATTGACCTACTTTCCCTTTTGAATCCACAAATGCCGGCCTTGGGTCGAAGGAAGCTGGCAATTTCCCAATCATACAAAAAAAAACACAGCACCGCCAATAACTCAAACAAAAACACTGCCATTCCTCAACTCTTAATCTATCATGTAAAGTCTGCGGTGCACTTTTATCAATGTCCGCCGACAGAACGACCAAAGCACTTCCCCTTGAGAAACTCATGGTCAATGGGGTCTGTGTTATATCTTTGCGGGAACGATAAAAGCCTTTGTGTCTTTGACCTTGCCGAACCAAGGTTTGGTTTTTGACCTTGCACACTGATTCAAGCTTTAAAAACAGGAAAAAACTTATGCCTTTATACTGTTGTGCTGCAATAAAACGGTTTGATGAAGACACTGTGAAAATTACAGATTTTTTTTTTTTCTGAGGAAATACACCAGTAAAATTCCAGATTCCTGGTTCATTCCAGAAATATAACAACTGTGCTAGCTGGGATGACCTTGGAGTTACTGGAGAGTGAGAATATAATGAAAGTATATTGAAGTGCCTGGCAATGTAAGAATGACTGCGCATAGCTTCTCGGATGATATCACAGTGTAGACAAGGACTCCATGTGAATGGGGGTTATTGCACTTTCTTGGCATAGATCTTGTCTGG
>NC_091943.1:15574782-15654782 GCF_041260155.1 Ptychodera flava
AATTATCCGTAAATATTCATATCTTAGAAACGCTCCCAGAAATTTCATCTCCGAAAAAAACAGAATGCAGCAGGCTTAAAATTGATTACCATGACAACTTCAATTTATGAAAGTTGTGTTTCGGTGAGGACAGTTTTTGGCCAACGTGACAAAAATTTGCTAAAATTGATGTCTCTATCTAAAAAGGGAGGATCTACCCCGGCTAAACCCAGTGTGTCCATAAAGTGGAAAGTCAAAGCAACCTGCCCACCTAATTTTTGCCCCTTTTTTAATTGTTTTTATACTGGTCACAGTACCATATTCAAGGCCGTGAGTCCCTAAATAGCAGCACAATACACACAAAAGTACATCTGAACTCACACTTTCTGTCATGCATGATGGCAACTGGTGCTGTACCCTCACCACAAGCTGTGTATAGCCATAAAGTCATGTGGCAAATAGGAGCTAAAAATAACACTGGTTCAAAAAGATCTCTTTCACTCATTACAGATACCAGCTTTTTTTTTTGAAATGACATCCTGGTGGAACGATCTCTGTATACATGGGAGATAGAACAGTCCTTCAACTTTGAGGGAGGACAGTGCACGTGACAGACAGAACAATGAACACAGCAACAGCCCAGCAAATCTCCACGCCTGATTGTCAACAGACTGGAAATATGAGTATTTGAGATGAACTTCTTAACAAGTGATGAAACTCTGTTCTCTTACCAAGTTCCGTTAATGAAACATGGAAATCTTTTAACACATTGGGGAAAAGACCGTGTGATAGGCTGGCCGTATTAGCCTTTACAAATCGCAGGAACACTTGGCAAGAATTAAATCCCTGTAATTAATCTGCTATTGAAATGCGAACGTTTTCCTTTTCTCTGAATAAAAAAAAAGGCACTTGCACAAATGTCTGAACACCTTTAAAACTCAGACTCGGGGATGAAAAATGGCACGTCTCACCAAACAACTTGCATGACACAAGAAACAACGTCAACCAACTACATGCAATGGCAAGGGGATTGGACAGTTTCAGCTGATATAGTCTACTCGTTGGCCACTGCGTGTTGGTAAATATTGAGTCTCTTGCAAAATTAGTTACACATCAGAATCTTAAAATAAACAAAGGAAGAATGAGGTTTACAGTGTGGCCAGAAAATCACATTTCATATGCATTTGTTTATTTGTTTGTTTATTTATTTATTCATTTATTTATTCATTTATTCATTTTTTGTGTTTATAATTAACATTCTAGCAGTTATCGCATACTAAGCAACCAAAATACAGGATATCAAGGTATGATACCTAATACTACGCCTCAAAACAGACACTTTTAAAACTTTTGCTCAAACTTTCCAACAGGAAACTCACCATTGCCTTTCACGATCGAGAACAAAAATCACTGTTCAGATGTCACACCGCTGAGTTTGGAATTTAGAGAAACAAACTACCGACACAGTACCAATACTTTGAATTCAAAATGGCTGTCACAACCTGTGTTAAACTCTGTAGCATGATGCCTCCTATCACACAAACCCTTCCCCCATCGGTAACTGCTTAAAACCCCTTTGAGCACCAAAGTCAATTTTTTGTCACTTCTATAAAATTAACCCCAGTCAATTTTTTTCAGATTTTTGTCAAAATTTTGATAAAAATCTGTAGCCAATGAAATGTGATGTCCACTTGATCCAAAATTATCAAAAATATAACAGAAAAATTCATAAAAATAGGTAAAATGTTGCACTAAAATTTTGCCTGGAAACATTACAGCACTCAACGGGTTACCCATCTTTATCATTCACGTGACTTTATCCACAAGTTTTTGGGCCATCCAACACGGAAATATTGCTCTAAAATATTGAGGAAGCATTGTTCAAGACCAGGATGCCACTTTCACAGCTGTGTGTGTGGCAAACTCACAAGTTTTGATGCCGAAAGGGAAATATCTGCCAAACAAGGAAGCGATTTCCATTTTGTCATGTTAAACAGCAGGTTTCGATGAATCTGATCGTCTGCAATGATGTGGGTAGACCTAAATCACGGGAAACGAGCCACTTTAGGAGAAATGTGCATCGGAAGGGAAAAATGGACAACACAGCTATATGATGCACGTATCACAGGATTTACACAACAAACTTACCGCACATGCTCACTGCTGATAACTCAGTATACTTCGGTTCGCCAGATGCAATAAAATATTTAAATTGTGGATGAATGCAATATGCCCAGGCAGCATCTAAATTTTCATTTTTCCATGACCAGAAGTATAAAGGCAAAAAGTCCAGACAAAAATTCTGCTGAACTGTGCACCATCTGGTTTGCTTTCCAGGGGAAAACTCTCAACTCATCGACATTCTCTAGGTCACCCACCAACTCTTGAAACTTAGCACCTGTTCCAAAAGTATCACATATCACTTTCCATCATTTTGATCTCTTCCTTCAGATATCGAGGAAATTCACATAAGTTTTGGTTAAAAAAAAATAATAGGAGGAAAAAGGAAGTTCCCAAAAACTAATCTAACAATGCATCTAGATTCCAAATGTAAAGGAAAGTTTTTTTCATGTCAGTTAAAGCAGATTTGTACATCAACAGTTTGCTAAAACATGATTGTGGCGTGGGGGGAGCTCCTCTTTCAGAACCACAAATAAAAGATTAAAACCACACTGCTAAAGGTTGTCAGGCATGGATATTTGCTACTTTGTGTTTCAAGCAATATAGGTACACACAAGTAAAATTGTACCACACCTCGACTACCCAGCAGGCAGAGCAGTGTGGCTACAAAATAGCCAAGAAGTCTGTCTCCATGAGGATGGGTAGATCTGGCAGGATGTTTCATCCCACAAGCGATACATGCATAGTTAAATGTGTAACCAAAAAAGTCACACACCGCTTGAAAGATGTGAAAATTTGAAACCTTTCACACACTTGTTGGATGCCAAATTTGGCCATTCAGCTCGTCAAACAAATATTCATAATTTCAACTTTCTTCATTATATATGCAGCAAACTCAGCCTGAAAACAACCTGTTTTTAAGGACCAGGGTACAATTGCCATAGTCATCAATTTATGGGCCACACTTATTTTGAGACGTGGGGTGAAATAAAGAAGATAATCGTCCCTGACAACTAAAAAAGTCAAACCAAAATTATCAAATGAACAAATTTTGAAGTTTCTGATGGTCTTTGTTCACTTCATCATATACATACTTGATCAGCTATATTTTGAGAGAACAATGCAGTAAAAATCAGAGCTCTTCGTATATACCACAAATAATATGAGAAAGCTGAAAATTACAAAACACTTTATGTTCAAACATTGTAACCAACCCAACATCCTCCTTTCACAAAATATTAATATGGAAAACTGGAGCTAAAATCAATTTCCGATTTTAGATAAACACATTGCATTATGTTCGAAACTCAAAGCAAACTTTAATAATTATTTTTTCTTTCATTCCTCTGCGGAGTATGACATAAACTAATAATTTATAAGACAAACGGTGCTATTGTAACCAGACAGTAGCAATCGTAGGCACACACAGCTGGGAGACACACACACACACAAAAAAGATATATCTTCAATATTTAACTACATGTCTGACAAGAGATTACATTTGTCACTGAACAAACACCAAGACAGGCTTGCTGATGACACCGTCACTTTGTATCTAACGTTATCACGCCCTCTCCTCATCCACTGCCCATCTTTCGGGGCTCCAACGGATCGCTCGTTGATCCCCGCCACTTCATATGACGCAGGCCCGAAACATAGCTTGCGAGTGCGCACTGCAAACACTGCATCAGAGTTTTTTTTTGTTGCGTTCATAGGGAAGACTCCTTCAGGGTACAGCAGTTTCGAAGAGGCAGGCTGCCGACTGTGCTCTTTCATCTTATCACAGAGATACTGCGTAATTCAGATTCCCCTATACACGTACAGTATACAGAAATGAAGCGTATCAATATTTGACCACCAAGTAATTTGATTTCAGCCTCTTGTCCAAATAAAGCCTGCAATAATGAATAAATCAGTGAATAATACAGCAAAAAAGCCCTTCAAAGTACAATAAATGTCGACTGTTCCCACAGCAATGAAGCCACTTTTGAAGTGCATATGTATTTCAATACGATCAAACCGCAAAGAGTGACTGAGGTGTGCCCTCACAAAACCTCCGCAGGAGGTGCACGCAGAAATGATCTGAGCGATTAAACATACACGACTTCAGACGTCAGATGGGCCAAACCTCAAAAAAATCCGAGTAAAATGCAAGATACACCCACAAACTCCCCCTGGCACTCATGGCGTTAACACAGAAATGAAGCCACTGTAGACCAAACCTCAAAAAGCACCGAAACACAGCGTCCCCCACAACTACAGAGCCTCAATACCTTATGAAGAATCACAACCCGTCCTTGTCAAAACAGCGATTTGAAATTTGCAAAAGAAAAGTTGATGTTAGGGGGCATAGGCATGCACAGTTACCCTTCCCATCCCATCATTCTTTGCATTTTATGAAAATCTCATGAAATACTAATATTCTCTTTGAAAGTTTTTTTTTTTATTCCAAATTTATACAAATCAACACTTGGACAAACCAAAGCAGTATCTCATCTCCCTCAAATCATTTGTATCAAATCTGCCCTTGATTTTGCAGCTTTAAAATGCAGAACTACAGTGCAACACAGGTGTGAATATTCTGTATCATAAATCGTAAATTTTTGTCATGACCATCAAAAATAAAGAAAAGGCTTAGTTCTACACTTCAACAGATCACATTTGATAAATAAGGCGGTTGAAACCAGTCCATGTAGGCGATGAATAGAAATAAAAATCTAGTAACAACCCAGAATATAACACCAAGTCTGAAACACAGCAGGAACTAGATCCAAACCTTTAACAACTGTGCTTTCCATCCAATGTACAGTTTATTTATTTTGATCTATTTCATTTATTTATTTATTTATTTGCATCAGTTTGCAGACCCATAGAAACAAAAAAGAAAACACCACTAACTTACAAACAATTAATAAATGCTCCCTTCTCCCAAAGAAAATCAAAAAACAAAACAAAAACATGTTAATATAAAATGTTTTGTTTATTTATATCTGAAATTACATGAAACATTTGGTAGTGGTAGACATGCACACATTTTACCTAATATGTGTTCTAATTTTGTCATGCTCTTCAGTTTTATACATAATTTGTATTATTTCCTTCCTAACTAAGGTGACACTTTCAAATAGACACTATATTTTTTCGCCCAAACAAAAGTAAAACGTCTTTCCAACGGATATTCCATAATGAAAATTTCATACCAGAGCACTGCGAGGACAATTTTATGGAAATTGAAAGGTTTCACTATATCCGAAGAAGGAAATTTGCTGTACCCCAAAAAAAGATAACATCATTGGACATGACCTGATGAAAAATCTGGATCACCGAAAAAAAAATTGCCGTACCGCTCTCAAAGATAACATCATGTGACATGACCCTGATAAAAGATCTGCATCAGCGTTTGAGAATGTCTACGTGCTTACACGTAATAGGCGGCCTTTATTGTGTACGCCGGACAATATGCCATTCACACGCTGCAGCATATGGCTTACCTGATTTGAACTTGCCCTAAATACATCCATTTATATTCGAAAAATTCTCTCTCCTCGCTGCGTAGAACATGCCTGCTCAATACAATATATTAAATTAATTCCCTGAACTCCACAAATTTTTTTCTTTCTTGCAACTTTTGAGACCATCTCAAAAAGTTGGTTCATTTTTTAGCCTTTAGGACACTGAAATTTAAATGTGTGAGCATATTGTCATATGTACGGATTATGTATCTCCAAAATCCCAGTTTAAGCTCCGCCTGGCTTCATTTTGACAGCATATTTTATACAATATTCCCAAAATATATCAACTACATGTATATATACATAAATCACACCAATGAGCAATACGACAACAGACAATACAAAAACCAGTGTCAAAAAAAATGAAAAATTTCCCTGATTCACACATGGGATAAACATAAGCATAATATGCTAAAACTTTACTGTTTTTTTTTCCACATTTCCATAATTGTTTCAAAAGTCATCCTACTTCAGGACAACACCTAGCTCCACATACAATACTCTGACCAGCTGAAACTGTACGAGAAATGAGCTAAAAATAGAATTACCTTCGCTATTGACTAGGCCATTTGGTTTATATATTACAGACTACAAAATAAATCATTGCTGGTTTGCAGAAAGTAAGACCATACATCAAGGTTTTTATTTCAAAATATTGGTATGACCTGTCAAAAATGGACATCCATTGTTAGACTCTTGATTTCGTGTATGGTACTCGTCAAGTTGTCCGTTGCAGTGTTGGAAATTATTTTACAAGGCACGTTCACTGAAAGTTAGGCAAACTCTTTAAGAAACTTCCACCTGACAATCATAAACTGTGACCCCTTGCGGGGCAAAATTACGGTGGCCCCTACACGCCACGGAACTCTACTACTTTTGAATATAAACTCTAATTTTTCTTGACAATATCTTTAATATTTGTAAGAGATTTTATTTCTCCACCGCAAACTTTTAATTTTGTACGGGCAACATTATCTAAACATTATCTTAACTTTAACTTCTCGAAAGTAGTTTTAGTTTTAAAAATAAAGAAAATATGTTTCTCAAAAGTATTTTTTATTTGTAAAACAAATGGAAAATTTTTTCAAGATAACAGACTCCCCTACACGTCATGGAAATTTATTACTTTTGAACATAAACTCATATTTCTTGACAATATATTTAATATTTGTAAGAAATTTTATTTCTCCACAGCAAACTTTTATTTCTGAACGGGGAAACTTTATTTTTGGGGTAAACTGTTTTTAAAAACTTTTAACAAAAACACTTTAACTTTTAAAAAGTAACTTTAACTTTGAACAAAGTATTTGTTTCTCAAAAACGTTTTTTATTTCGAAAAGAAGTAAAAATTGTTCACAGCAAGAGTTTAAGATTTTTGCTGAGCGCGAACTGAGTTACTTAAATGACATAACCTTATGTTTTTAAATTCTTAAAGAAAAGTTTTATTTTTCAAGAGTAAAATTAATTTCTTTATGGAAAAAAGATTTTCTCAGAGCAGCAAATTGAAATATAGTGAATAAAACTTTTTTCTCAATGGAGAGAAATTATTTTCTGAAGACAACAAAACTAATTCCTTCAAGATATATTTTCTACATATGAGTGTGGTTTAAGAATTTGGTAAAACTGAACTGAGAAAGAACGAAAAAGGAAGGATGAAAAAGTCAAACTTACTTTTCTTCAGAGCGAAATTTATTTCTGAGAGGAGAAATATATCATGTGAGGGCGCAATTACCTATAATGCATAGCAAACTCTTTCTAGCGAGAGTAAACATATTTTGGGGAAGAGTAAAACATTTTTCCGACGAGCAAAACTATTTTAACGGCGGCGGAAGTTAAAGTATCCCAGCATGCAACACCCAAGTTTGATGATGACCCAGAGTCTCCGAGTTGGTAGCCGGTATCAGACAGTTTGTGTTCGTGTCGCTACATGGACGATCTGCTGTCCGAGGCAACCATGACTGACTTCATCGGCGATACGGGCACGCCAGCCCGGTCCTACCCTGCCTGTGTACGATGCTGTGTGTTGGGGCCGTATAACGCCGGGAACTCACAACATCGTACACAGGGCTACGGGCACGCGGGTCAGTTGCCACTTGTCTGAGTCCCCGAAGAACGGTTTTATGTTTGAGTGATTTGTCCTGACGGCAGACGGTGTGCGACGGGACCGCATTGGGGTTCTTCATTAGCTCTGCATGGCATAGCCCTGCGTACAGGTCTGTGTGTTCCCGGCGTTATATGAACACACAGACCTGTACGCAGGGCTATGCATGGCAGGGCTGTGTGTTACCGGCGTTATACAGTCTCCCACCACATAACACCGGTAACACACAGCCAATGTGTGTGATATTCATCTTTTCTAAGAGGAGAAGCCAGATTCGTAATTTATAGAAACTGAAACTGAACCGAGCCCGCCAGATTTGACCACAGTCGCGGACTGGTTTTGACTTTCACGTGTGGTTTGCGGGGTCAAAAACATGAAAGTCAACCAGCCCGTAAAAGGCATATCCCGTCCGAAAACACCACAGCTGTGGACCCACAACTACTGTATTGAACCACGCTCGACTGTGGTCAAATCTGGCCGGCCAGGTTCAGTTTCAGTCGAAGACTCTATCAATTACGAATCTGGATTATAGAAAAGATGACTATCACACAACATAACATTAACAACACAGCAACTGATGAAGGAATAGCTCTGCATGGCATAGCCCTGCGTACGATGCTGTGTGTTCCGCTACAGCTAATAGCCCCGCTCACCACAGCCCTGCAAAGACCCGTACGTAGAGTTGGTGACTTCAAATCCATTTTTGGACTTGACGTAAAAAGCGAAATTACTGCCGAAATTCAGCGTTCTTCAGCGTTCGCTAGCCCTGCTTACGCAGTGTACGCTGTGCATTCCCTGTGTGTGTTCCTAACACACAGCGTACACTGCGTACGTACGCAGGGCTAGCGAGAGAGTTGCCGACATCGACGGTTATTTACGAAAAAAGAATAAAAGACTGGCATTTTTGGAAGCGATCGAGTAGCTGAGGTAGGCAGGGATACGACTTGGGCCCAAGAACGCTGAATTTCGGCAGTAATTTGGCATTTTACGTCAAGTCCAAAAATGGATTTGAAGTCACCAACTCTACGTACGGGTCTTTGCAGGGCTGTGGTGAGCGGGGCTATTAGCTGTAGCGGAACACACAGCATCGTACGCAGGGCTAGCCAGCAGAGCTGTGTGTGTACGGCGTATGTGGTGGGAGGCCGTATAACGCCGGTAACACACAGCCCATGCAGAGCTAATGAAGGAACCCAATGCGGTCCATCCCGTCGCACAACGTCTGCAGTCAGGACGAATCACTCAAACACAAAACCGTTCTTCGGGGACTCAGACATGTGGCAACTGTTGAACTGACTCGTTTGCGTGCCCGTGCCCATAGCCCTGCGTACGATGCTGTGTGTTCCTGGCGTTAGACGGCCCAGCAGGCAGGTAGGGCCACAGGTTATCGTCGTAACGTTGCTTGGATAGTCGTTCGAGGTGGGCGGCCACAGGTCGCTGTTTACTTGGTCGCTGTTTACTTGGTTTCTTTTTTCCAAGTAAATGGCGATCTGCGGCCGCCCGCCTCGAACGACTATCCAAGCAACGTTACGATAACCTGTGGGTAGGGCCGGGCTAGCTGCAGTACAGTACGGCAAACCGTCTGACCCAAATACCCAGGTAAAACCTCGATACTGTACTGCAGCTAGGGCCGGGCTAGCGTGCCTGTATCGCCGATGAAGTCAGTCATGGTTGTCTCGGAGACTATGGGTCATCAAACTTGGATGTTGCATGGTGGGATACTTTAACTTCCGCCGCCGTTAAAATAAAGTTTTGCTCGTCGGAAAAATGTTTTACTCTTCCCCAAAATATGTTTACTCTCGCTAGAAAGAGTTTGCTATGCATTATAGGTAATTGCGCCCTCACATGAAATATTTCTCTTCTCAGAAATAAATTTCGCTCTGAAGAAAAGTAAGTTTGACTTTTTCATCCTTCCTTTTTCGTTCTTTCTCAGTTCAGTTTTACCAAATTCTTAAACCACACTCATATGTAGAAAATATATCTTGAAGGAATTAGTTTTGTTGTCTTCAGAAAATAATTTCTCTCCATTGAGAAAAAAGTTTTATTCTCTGTATTTCAATTTGCTGCTCTGAGAAAATCTTTTTTCCATAAAGAAATTAATTTTACTCTTGGAAAAATAAAACTTTTCTTTAAGAATTTAAGTTTTCTGCTCTAAAGACATAAGGTTATGTCATTTAAGTAACTCAGTTCGCACTTAGCAAAAATCTCCAACTCTTGCTGTGAACAATTTTTACTTCTTTTCGAATAAAAAATGCTTTTGAGAAACAAATATTTTGTTCAAAGTTAAAGTTATTTTTTAAAAGTTAAAGTTTTTTTTGTTAAAAGTTTTTAAAAACAGTTTACCCCAAAAATAAAGTTTCCCCGTTCAGAAATAAAAGTTTGCTGTGGAGAAATAAAATTTCTTACAAATATTAAATATATTGTCAAGAAATATGAGTTTATGTTCAAAAGTAATAAATTTCCATGACGTGTAGGAGTTTGTTATCTTGAAAAATTTTTACTTTTGTTTTACAAAATAAAAAATACTTTTGAGAAACATATTTTGTTTATGGTTAAAACTAAAAATACTTTCGAGAAGTTAAAGTTAAGATAATGTTAAGATAATGTTGCCCGTACAAAATTAAAAGTTTGCGGTGGAGAAATAAAATCTCTTACAAATATTAAAGATATTGTCAAGAAAATTAGAGTTTATATTCAAAAGTAGTAGAGTTCCGTGGCGTGTAGGGGCCACCATACAAAATGGATTAAACTCTGATTAAAATGATTAAAAAGCAACAACAATTGATATAACTAAAGTGTGGAATCATTTATGATATAACCAGGAGAGCTTATGTGACCCAAAAGCGTGGCACAAGCTGTCCTATCTCGGATCATCCTGACTTTAGTTTTATTCATCGTAAACTCAACCAGTGTCCAAGTAGATACCTTGAAACACTCCTACACACTGCACTAGTATATAGCTCATTCGCTTAGGGATGGACCATTAGATATCCTGTGGGGGGTCCAGAAGATTTTCAAAAAAAAGGCTCCCAGCAAATGTCAATGAAAAAAATCAACCAGACAATTCTTGACAAAAAATAGTTAGAGAGAAATAAAAATATAATGTACAATAATGGACCAAGTAAATAAAATAATGCTACCTCATCAATCTTTCAGGACCCCTCCCCAGATATCAAACCCTTACCTATGGTGGTTTGGGACCTGTAAACGATAGAGCAGGGAGGGCAGGGGTCTGTTTCAATGGCGAATACGGTTGCAAAGACTGTGATGTGAAGAGTTCTACATTAGAAAAGGTCAAAACCAATCCATTTAAGCAGATTCAAATGATCTTGAAAACGAATTACACTACAACACAGCAAGTTGAGGAAAGAAATGCTTTTCTTGGGAAATGTGGATATTTGAGTGAAGAAAAATTGGCAGTCTCATGCTCAAGAAATGATGGAGTAACCATCACTATCTGTCTTTCACAGCTTTTTTGTAATGGATAGCTCATGCGTGTATACCAGAACACGTGGGTCATGTCTCCTGTATACTGTGGTTGCAAAGATGAAAAAGAGGTGTAACACGTTTCGGTAACAATGTCACTTCAAAGGAGACATCCAAAGCAAAAGAAATGTTTGTTTACAATAGAAGACTATCATTTTATAACACCCATTACAAATACATTACCATCATAGGCTTACAAATAAACGCCTCCTCGCGCTTTAATTAAATAGCCACCACTTTCTCAGAAACAAATCGCTCTCTTTATTGTCCCCTACCCTCTCACTGAGATTTTGATGATTGGCCCTTGAAAAGATGGTGTTGTGATAACGACCGAAATCTGCCTGACTGCAGATCTTATATAAAGTGAATGGGCTTATTGAAGCCCTGGGGCAGATTTAATGGGATCTAGTGCAGTTGGGGGTATTTTACAAAACCCCTCTACTGCTTGCTTGTCAATCAGAAAGTATTGCATAGATGTTTGTCACATGGGAAGTTTTTTTTTGTTTGGTTATGCAACAGAATAACAGAGGCTTAATTGAGCTATTTCCAAGATTTGTACATTGGGTTGTAATCTGAGTACGATCAGGTTCAAAACGAAAGTTTTTCTGTTCGTATTCAATTTGTTCATATACAGTATCTATAAAAAAATTCAATGAGACTTAACCGGCAGGCGACAGAGATCTTGTTCACATTGGCAACCCAACTGAAATTTGGTCCGACGCAAAATAATTGTCCTTTTGGGGATTAAATTTGGTCCGTGTCCACACCTACCGGTACCAGAATTAGGGCCGACGTAACTTTACCTTCCTTTGTGACCTCTGACCTGTCAAAGTTCAAAATGGCGCATTTGAATATGGCATGCTGTTTCTACTGTTCATGATTTTCCTGTGTTTTTACGCACAAGAAGGGCAAATATGACTACCACTCACCCTTTTAATCATCGGAGAGATCTTCACCATTTATTGGATGAGCATATGGTATATATAAGACCGCGGTGGAGAAATAACCAGTGCGCGGCATTTTTGACATGCCTCTCTAGTCTATTACGTGCACTGTGGAATCGAATGACATGGTCTCGTTTGCGGAACAAAGGTTGGTGGGAAGTTCAGCGTACATGGGATGATATTAAAATGTAAAGACTGGATTGAAAACTTTCGATAGGTTTAAACTTTAGTTTCAAACGTCGTTTGTTTTGCGCGAATAGTGTGACTAGTTCAACTTCGATCCATAGCGGAGGCCTGGTCAACTGGGACCAGGGCCGACGTAACGTGTCCACACTGGCGATTTGCGTCGGACCAAATTTTGCGTCGGCCCTGAGTCGGCCCTGAACCCCCCCTTCTAACCGGGACCAAACTGAGTCGGCCCAGGGCCGACTCAGCGTGTCCACATTGGTTTTTTACGTCTGCCCCGGCCCTGGTCGGGACCTGGGCCGACGCAAAGTCGTCAGTCTGAACGCAGGCGAAGAATCACAAACATAAAAGAAACGAAAATCATACAAATATTTCCAGTGTTTGCTACACAAAAACTTATATTCTGATACTATAACACGGATTATGATCTTGCAGCTTTTTGTTGCAGCATTGGCTTCCGTTGATGGAAATTTGGACTTTTTGTCTACTTTTTGTGCCTGTGTTGGTTCATGCACATACCGCTTCTTTGTCATGTACATATGTATGATTTTCTTTTTGTTTTCAGAAATACACCACACTGAGCGATTTTTTAGTCATTTTGTTGTACAAAGATTGGCCGTCTCCCAAGGGCTGATCGAAATTTCAGACACTTTTTTTGGGGGGGGAGTGGTATATTAGAATAGGTATCGAAGTATGAAGTCTTGCCGTTTTTAGCCATATTGCGTCGTTCGTTCTGCTCTGCTTTTTATCGTATTGACTTCATCCAAACTAAATCGCTCTCAATGGTACTATTCATTATCATACGAAGAGCCCTCTGGACTAATTTTCAGATTTCTGTCCTGCGTTCGGGTGGAGCAGCTTTTTAATATCGTCGGGACGCTTGGCCATATTCCAAACTTCTGTCAGAGTATTCTTTTCCCTTTCAACTTGTTTTGTTGTTTATGCTCGTGCCAATGGCCTTGGAAACTTTTCAAGGCCATTGTCGTTTGGGTAGCGCGCCATGCTTCACCAGAAAGCGGGAACTCATCTTCCGTGTACACGCTCCAATTCCAAAGAGAAAATTTTGAACAACATATGTTTGGCAATTTAGGAGGCGTTATACCTGTAATGCTCGCCCAAAAT
The DNA here is from genome assembly GCF_041260155.1 of Ptychodera flava. Classification (NCBI taxonomy): domain Eukaryota; kingdom Metazoa; phylum Hemichordata; class Enteropneusta; family Ptychoderidae; genus Ptychodera; species Ptychodera flava. The sequence goes on from NC_091943.1 coordinate 15,588,231, forward strand.
TTAAAAATCAACGTACCGAGACAAGTTCGATCACGCCAGTGTTACAATCACGAAACCGAACACATTGAACTTCTGAAGACATGTTGAATTAGTCAGAATGCATCGTGGAAATTCAAGAAATTACACTGCATAAAAACCCTATAATATTTACTGTATTAACATGGATTATTGCCTGTATTTTAGCTGAAGAGTGCATATACAGATGAATACAGTCAAGAATCCATTTTTTGTATTCAGCAAGCCTGTATTCATGTGGATTCATGTGAATTCACGTGTATTATAGTATAATACAGGCAACTCATTAATGTGAATTTATCTGAATTATTGGGTTTTCATGCAGTGTTATACACTACCAGCAATTTGCATATTACTGTTTGTCTCAAAATCCGAAGCGAGCTCTCGGATATCGAGAACTAAAAAAGGTCTCCTCGTCACTCGTCAAACACAGCACTCGGCAGGTCAAATAGTCTTCACACAAAAAAACATGCCCTTAAAACTTACGAGCATAGGAATGACTCTAAAACAGGTTTAGGAGTACTTTTACGACAGCGACGAATAGACCAACGAGCAACGGGTTAATTTGAACTTGATTGTTTGAACTTGAATGTTGATTCCATACTGTTACATAACCCTGCCTATGGCCTGCAGCCGCTATACGCTAATGAACTCTGCAAGAGTCCACAGAAGCTGGCCGCATGGCCCGCTCCGCTTTCGCGCTGACATGGTACCCCGTCCAGCTGCTTGGCGGGTTTTACAGACCCGCATAAACCGAACAACTTACCAGAGAGGCTGAAGTTGTACGAAGTTCATATATTAATTAGGGTCCGGCATGGCAGCGATTAATCCCTGAAGATTTGGCACATAAGTTCTACCCTACCCACGATCTTTTGCCGCGAAATCGGACATACACATGCTGCCCAGTCTATTTAAAATATTAAATACGTCCACGCAGCTCTCCTCGGAGAATGCTTTCTGTGAAGAACATTTGCCACAACGCAAGATATTATCGGGGGCACCCAATATATATATAGAACTCCCCTCGGGTGACATCCATCAATGGAGAATCATTCAGCGCTGTGGCCTTTTGCACACTTGAAGTTGAAGCAAAACGCAGCCGATTCAAACAGCGTTTGTGTACAGTGTAGTAGTGTGATTCAATATTCAATTTGTACCATTTGTGCTGAGGCTTGCATACGTACACCAGCACGCTGCCTACTCTACATGCATGCTCCAGTTTTAGCTATGTGGCAAGCATAGAGCATAGATGTCGAGGGACGGCATAGATACTCGCCTCATTCGATATACCACGGTGGTCTGCAGTATGCATAAACCCCATTCCAAACTATGTCAAGTTCCTTCGGCATGAATAGGAAATACTTAACTAATGAAGAGATTTTTTGATAAAGATAGATCAAAAATAGTACAACGATGTGCTCATACAATAGACAGAAAGGGGAGTATAAGCTGATGCTTCGCAAGAGCGCTAAGTAATACCGTGATAGCGGACTATCTTGTAAAAGAGCGTAAATCGAAAAAGAAGGCCCCTACCACTGCAGTCTCTGTCCAGAAGAAATGACGAGGCCGTCGCTGGAGGAAACCACGTCGGTGTCGACGGTTGTGCGAGGCTTGGGCCGGCGCTCGATGTCAGCACCGGGAACTGGAACATGTCCGCAGTCGGTTGTCGAGGGGGACTGACTGTGCTGCTGTAATTCGACAAAGCTGTACGAGTTGTGGTGTTCACGGAGCCAAAACCATTCCGCTCAGCAACCTCGACATTACAACTCACGAGTTACTTTGAACCCCAGTGTCACTGTGAACCCCGAAAAGCCGATTGGTTGCGTAATGTCTCCAAAGTGTTGAAGTCAGTCTATTCGCGACAGACAATATGTACCTAATTAATACCCGCTAAATGCGTATGCATTGGCGTTGGCTATTGAACTAGAGCGAAGTAGGGGGCGGTTGCCAGAGTGTCAGTGAGGACACAGCGGTCGAGTCGGTCAGCTGTTAGTATCGCACACGAAAGCATTACACTGGTAAATATATGACCATCGGAATCTTTAAAGCCTAATCTTGCCCAATACCGTGGCGGCCACCGCGAAATATCATTCCGCTTTCAACTTGTCCCTCACAAAGGGTATCCTTTGGACCCTATCTTGAAAATAGTACCACCCACAGTGGCCTTCACTTTATTCATGACATTGTACACAGACTTGAGAAGCTGAAATCGCGCCAGACATATCGACACCGAGGCAGGCGGGCGAATGTATATCTCCGAAAAACGTAGCCAGGGATCCGAACATGACAAAAAAATGGACGCAAAAGTTGTCGCGTGGAAATGACAGACGGTAACAAATGATATGCAGTCTGCCGACCTACATTCGCACATGACCTCTTCAAGATGCCAAATTCGTAATGTTGTCGTCTTGAATTGTGAATAACGAAGGCTGGAAGGCTGCAAATAAACGAGTTGCGGTTTTCCTGTCAAAAATTCTTTTCAATTACAGTTTACGTCTGTGAACAGATAGCACACTTCCCCTGCACGCCCAGCATCTTTAGCCATAGACTGTCCTCAAGTGCCCGGTCGTTTTCAAGGCTGTGAACTCAAATAAACTTGCAGTCAATCAGAGCCCTCAAGGTCCTCAGCTTTTTACTCGTCGTCTGCATGTGTGTGCGGCTGTTGGAAGAGCGCACTGCCTGGCATTACGCCACCCTTACCTTCGTTGAAAATGGAAGCTGTCCTACGCTTGGAAAAGGCGCTGTAACCATGATTGCGTTGAAACCGCAGGCTTTTCTTGCCAATTACGCATGCAAAAAATAAAACTCGGTCACATCATGTGGTCATCTGCCACCACGGAACGGGTCGTGTTGAAACTGTCAACCTTTTAACCCTGCTTGCGCAATTTTACACAACTTAAGCCTACACCACGGGGCTCGCGAATATCGCGATGGCGAATCTGAACATGAGGTAAGACTTGGCTATATTCCGAATGCCAAGACCGATTGCTTTCGTAATTGCCATGTGCCAAAACAACATTTGTAAATCTATGTTATTCTCTTCAGACATATCGCGTAACACCAGCTACATACTATCTGCCATGCCAATTTTGTCTACCACGGAAAGTGGCGCGGGTACGAACGGTCTGGCGCGGCGGGAAAACGCACGACGTACATGGCGTATATAATTTCCTGCCCAGCCAGTTTGTATACTGAATTAAACCCATTTATTATTATGATGATAATTTGTGGTGATAGTGGTGCGCGGTGAGATAATTGATGAAGTTTCGAATTCCATATTTCATAATAGGCGCGATTTTGTTCACTGCTTGCGTTGTTCGTTCAATATAATTGTATTTTGTTGTTTATTTTTGTAAAAAAGCAAACTCGATGATGGGATATTTAGTGGGGTTCACAATAAAATAGAATGTTTTATCAAAAACATCCAATAATAAAAATTGTTACTTTTATTTTATAGTAAAGTTGTTAATGTCTGTTATGAAACTATTACATTAAAAGTAAACCAAATCGAAGACTTAATCGTAATCGGGGCCTCCGCCGCGCCCGGCCTCTTCTGCACTGCAGTGTTTGGTATGAACATTCTAATCTGCATCATGGTACCCACTGTGAATACGGTAGGCCTATACCAGTCCACGTATATTATGTAAGCGACAGATCATTGGTTGTGCACTGTGACTATACCGAAAGGGAATTCTTGCATACTGAAAAAAATTACTGTCAAATCTTGAATTCTAAACAATTACTATTGAACGATACCAAAAGCGCATTCATGCATTCCAAAGTCAATACCAATCTTCACCGTGACGAGTTGACAACAAAGCTTTTCGCAAAAAACTTGTTCTTAAGCTTGTTTTGCATAGGCGGGCACTTACTTTCTCCTATCAGCGGGTGGGGACTCGAGCTAGGCGGGTGAGTAATTGTCGTCAACGGGCGGGGAGTTTTATTATGTTGCTCAGTGGACAATGCACCATCCGTGATTTGTTGACCGGGGAGGACAATTCGGAGCTTTTGGTCTTATATTGTTAGCGTAATGCAGATTAGAACACATTAGATAAACTAGTGATTTCCACAAATTGAACAAAAATTATATAATGGTCATCACTATATGTTCAAAATCTACACGATTGAGGGAGGGGGCTCTGGATAGTATGATCCGTGTGTATAATTTCGCAGCCTATGATGGCTTCGAGACTTATAGGGACACACATGCACATATGTGTCGCCTGACTGGGCATAATGTTTATCTGGTAGGCCGTAGGTTGACCGACACTGCGAGTATTGCCATTTGTCGGATCGAGGTACACATCAGATCAATGTTCAGACAAGTTGGGTTGGGGGGGGGGGGGGTAGCCCCTTCTTTCGAAAGAATTTCGCGTATTTGTCACGTTCATTGCTCTTTTCCTGAACCACGGAAAATAAATTCAACTCCTTAAAGCAGCTTTATCCTTTCTAACTCGTGCAATTGACTGATGCAGACCGTATAATGCATGAGGCTGAGTTGCTGGGACGATGAACGATTTGCTCAGAGTCAAAGATCTTTTTCAGATATTACGCTAAAGAAATGATAAAGGTAATTTCAGACACCCGCCGGTGATATCTCACAATTTTCACGTGACCCCTCAGTTTGCCGCATCGCCAGCTAAACAAACTTGACAGTGGCTGACATGTTGGCGTTCGTTTTTCCGTGAACTTCCTCGGAAACAACTAAACTCTCAATAAATGGTATTTTTGTTCATGCTTTAACTACATGTGTTACCAGTATTGTGAATAATTGTAGAGGACGATACGATGCCTGAGTCACCGCGGCATGTTCAGAATTACTCACTACCAGCGCAACTTTGAATACTGAAATTGATGCATGTAAGGATGGCCTCCCATGTGCTTTGAGTGCTGCAATTTTTCCCGCCAAAATGTTAGTGCAACATTTTACCAAATTTTAGGAATTTTTCTGTAATTGTTTTGATAATTTTGGACTAAAGTGACACGACTTTTTGTTGGAAACAGTTTTTTTTCTCATAAGTTTGGGGAAAATCTGAAAAAATTGTCTGGAGCTGAAAAAAATGTCTACGTTATATTTTATAAAAGTTACAAATATTGAATTTGGCACTCGAAGGGTAAAGCTGTTCGTGCTATATGCGAGTGTCGACAAGGTAGAGTCACGATAACAGCAAAAAGCGAACGATGATGCATTTGCTGAATTCTACTGGTTCAATCGTCACCAAGTTTACATCAAAATCGCGATATCTATAATTATAGCCATACTATACCAGCAAGATTTGTACATCCGATTTTTACGAGCACACTGCCAAAAGTCATACCCACAAAGGCAAAATTTAAAACCCAGTGGACGGACTTTCCTTCCCGGGACCGACGCCCACGAAAACTGTGTACGGGTGGGACCCTGCTCCACGACTCTCGCACAAGTTTTCAAAAAAAGGTTGTGGCAGCATGCTGGCACGTTTTCTGAAGACAGTCAAACAACCATACTGTGGAAGGTACTCCCTGCATGATGTACCCATGTGTTGTGTGTTTGAGAAATGCATTTCGAGAATCGGTAGAGTTCAACGAAGTTTATGTCCATGCTTCGCGGGTTTTCCTTTGTATACCCGTTCTATTTGTAATGACATTTGTGAGTTGAATAAACATATGACATAATATAACCTTAAAAGAGCAGTGCCTTTCACTTATTTGCTGTATTTTGGCGAACGTAGTTGCAACACTTTATCCAGTGATGAAATATAAAATGGTTATGGAAGAAGAGCAAATCGCAACAAAGTCGGCCATTTTGGGTATGCAATAAACATGCCAGCAATATCGTACAAGGTTATCGATCTTTGATCAAGTTTAAAAGATATTAGCCATCTTCATCCGCATGCTTTATCGATTCTTGACTATAAGAATCATCTTTAGCTTTGCAAAGTCGATTCAATGCAAAGTCTCGATATTTCTTGATGTGAATGACTTGCCCTAAAATTAATCGTCGCGATTAAGGGACGGGGTCGCTAGATTTCACACTATCTTGATTTTACAATTCTATCTAAATGGGACTGTATCATTTAACTCCAGTTCTCGGTTTTAAACTAGCTCATCCGCCGGTCACTAGAACTCCGGCATCACTCCACCGGTGGATATAATTTTTCGTTCCATATCTGCGGATAGAGCTGGCCTTCGAAGACATCGGCCAAAAGACGACCCACCATATTTCTCGTAACAGACCGTAGTGTATAAACTGTCACTGGAACCTAAGAAAGGCTCATTGGTTCCTGTAAGGGCCAATGGGAGAGCACGTCATCGGGCCTGAAACATGCAATCGCACATTAGATTTTGCAACTAGTTATGTCACTGGTGGCACTGGCAATAGAACTACTGAAATGGCGGTTCCGCTTCGAGTTGGTAAAAACTGAATCGTTGAAAATGATCCTTTGATAAATCTGCGCTGGTACGGAGTTATAAAGTGTCCGTAGAAGTCTCCAGTGTTGCAGCATGGTTTTTGATAATTCGAACACAACGTAGGTTACAGATTGAGGGACGCTTGGTACGCACAAGAAAATGTCTCACAGGTTTCGGAAATGAATATAATTTGAAATCAGAACGTGAGAAATGTTTTTACTTAAAAGGAAATTGGAAAATCCTCCAGGCTTTCTACAAGCTGAAGATAGATAAAGTCAAATAAATGGCGACTAAAATTCAAGTATTGTCTGAAAAGTTTGTTGACATGCCTGGCATTTGAGCAAGACATTCTCTCTCTCTCTCTCTCTCTCTCTCTCTCTCTCTCTCTCTCTCTCTCTCTCTCTCTCTCCAATGTAGCTTACACGACGCTAAAACCAATTTTTAAATAATATTGTTACAACCAATTCTAACACACACGCACACAAAACGGTTTGTATACATTATGACAGTTTCATTATGAAGGGTTAAAAAGGTCAATAGACATGAGTTCGGTTAACTATTTTGTAAGTGTTCGAATTATCAGCGGTAATCAAATAAACATTTTACAATAAGTAAAAGTAGTTCGCGTCTCGAAAATGAAAAGCTTAAAACTTTGCTCAAACTTTCCTCAAGCAAGCTTTCAGCCATTGTCTTCCAAAGCGGGGGGGGGGGGGGGTGTCACCGTGCAAATTTTGATACTAGAGAAATAAATTACCCAATATTTAAAGATATTTGAAATTCAATGGCTGCCATCCCTATGTTATCTCTATGAGGAAAATAAAATTCCCGACTTTTATAAAAATAAGACGATGAAAATGTTTCTTTTTCTGAGAGCTTTAAAATGAGCCCCCACAAGTGATAGGCTAAACGAATATTGTGAAAGTTTAAGAATGCGATGTGTGTGATGTGTGATCGCATGTTTTCGTGCAACTAGGCCTACAGTATGTCTGCATTTTCGTTTGGTGTGGCGTCGTCCTCCACTTTATCTGCGAGAACAATCAAAAACGGTATGGTAAGTTTACATGGCAGGGTGATAATTACTTCACGATTCCTTTGCTTTACATTTGTAGGTTTTCCTCCAGACGTACCCTCAGCCAAAATTGTATGACTTCTTTGACTGCTAGTCACACGAGGCGCCCCTTCGTGTCTCTGACCGCCCTCCTCGCGGGTTCAACATGAGTGTCGCAGCGGATGCTGAAGCAGTATCGTGGCTTATTAGGATACCCGCCAAACGGCTGAGAGAGAGAGACGAATAGCACCGGGCGTTGACATACAGCGACCTCTTTGCGTAATTTTTCTGCGATAAGCTGAGATGAGTGTAACTCCTCGCAGGCTATCACGAATCTTGGCCAGATGTAATTTATATCGTATTCCGCCGTGTTGTGGTGTACTTTTTTAGTTTTTCCCTGGCAATGTGAGATACCGTGTTGCGCGGCATATCACAGATCTATGGTGCAATTCAATCTTGTATATCCCAGTACACGTTTCAGTTGAATAAACCCTTCCAAGTGACGGGTATCCAACAAGAGTTTGACCATTTCACGACATATATTCACAAGCGATAGCCAGTGCATGAAGTGAAGTAGCCACAATGTAGTAGTATTCCCGTCTCTGAGACGATTTACTACATCCTATATGATAACAGTGTGTTGAAATTCTAACGTAGCATGGATGATGAAACTTTTATTTATTTATTTTTTCATTTTTTTATTATTTTTTTTTGCCTATCACTGAGAGCTCGTGCGTGTTCAAACTGTGATAAATTTACAGTACTGCCACTTTTCACGTCTCGACCAATCAGAATCGCTGTAATTGCGCCATCAATATACTGTTATGTTATAATATTGATTATTGTAACCATCATCTTTGGTGGATATGTCAAATATGTGCACTCTTAATGCAAATAACAATTAAATCTCCAAATAAAACCTACGTACACTTGCGTCAAGATTTTGCCACCGGAATAGATTATATGTACTCCTCGCTGCGCATTCGCTGTCTCTATCAGTCTGTCACTGTCTATCTTTCTTTCCGTCTATTTATTTGTTTGTTTGTCTGTCTGCCTGTCTGTTGTCTGTATGTCTAACCCTGTCTCTATTTTATGTCTGTGTCTGTCTCAGTCTATCTCCGTCACTGCCTGTCCCCTCTCCCTTCCCCCTCTCTCTGAATATTTACGTATCTACATATATCAATTAATCTGCCCTCTACTTCTATCTACGAGAACCATCTCATCCTATAGCGATTTTGGCAGTGACTGTTGAGATATTGACTTGTCGCAATGGGAATACAGGGGCGGTGGTGAAAAAGTGGAATTTCACACTTTCAACATTTGCAGGACTGTAGCCCGGAGTTAGTGTGCTTCCCATGACTTTCATTTATAGTGTGTTTAAAACATTTCAAAAGAAAGAGTCTTTTGGTAAAAAATCGTTGAAAAAGTAAAATGAGTGCAAGCTTTTAGTTCGACATTAACCCTTTGAGCGCCAAAGTCAATTTTGGTCACCGTTATAAAATGTATATACTTCAGTCAATTTCAGACTTTTGTCAAAATTTTGATAACAAACTGTAGCCAATAAAATGTGATGTCCATTTGGTCCAAAATTATCAAAAATTACAGAAAAAGTTATAAAAATTGGTAACAATTTTGCACTAAAATTTTGATGGGAACAATTACAGCACTCAAAGGGTTAACCCGAAACTTCAGACACTAAGCTTACGATGTAAGATCAAAAACGAGGCGATATCATCCCTGACGATACCGAAAAGCTGACAACGGCCAAATTATTATTTCCATGATATTGCCGCGAAACTGAAAGGTGTAACTGTGTAACTTTTGATAACATTTCATCATTTTTTGTCCTAAATAGATCACATTTTTTTTCCTTCTCCCTAAATTATGTTTCAAGTATAAGCTTTGCGAAAAAAGATGTCTACAATATGCAATGTTACTGTTGAAAAACGCCACGAATAGAATTCTCCGTCCACAATAAAATTGGACATTGTAGTATATCGCAAGTTATGAACACTGTGTGCGTTTTGATGTGATTTTCTGGTGTAGAAAAAGAAACTTGTTCGTTACAAATAGAACGAAACACTGGAAATATTAGAAAGTTGAGGCAAAGATACTTGCGCTTCGAAGGGTAAATAGCAGAAACATTACCGCAAGTTAAATATTATTGTCTGCCGTGCAATTTTCTCAATAGGACTGGCCACTGTGCATAGCATGTCCTTTGCACACTGCTTTTAGAACCGGCGGGAACTCACGTACAGATGTCATTATTCAGTGTTCAACACATCATTGGTCACCGAACTCTTATGTCTCGCTGGTATACGATTTGTCAGCAACTTTTGGTAGCAAGCGAAAACATGAAAAATGACTGAGTAGCTGCCTAGGCCCCCCTCGCTCCGGGGTCTGTGGCACGGTGGCAGATACCACGCTGAGATGTCGAGTTTTCGTTTTCCTATTGGTCAAAAGCAGTCTCAGGGTAATTTGCATATGGAAGCCATTCATAATTCTGACAGGGTCCTCCGACCCGCGGAGTGATTCTGCGATTATGTCACTCGGCCGGAACAATTAAGCGACGCCAACCTTTTTCACGGGGGCAGTTGAGCAAATACAAACAAAAATTTAGAAAATGAATGTTACAAACATACGCTTGATTGATTTTTGAATAACCATGACAACAGATTAGCACTGTTTACACCCAACGGAAAGGGGAAAGTGAGTGCAGTCAAACGATGTCTCTCTGCTTTTCGGAGACATCTATTCACCATGTATGTCAGCATTTAGATAATTTATGGCAAGATTCAGATTGACTAATAGGTTGAAAGCGATATAACTTCCTGCAACACTGAATTATAACGCACCTTTGTCCTTTACATCACACTGTTCAAGTAATTGTTACACTCCTTTTAATTCATAAAATTGCGGGAAGATTTCGATCTTTGGGTGAAGGCCAGCGCTTGTACCATGTGCAATATGATAGAGCGCAGTATTAGAGCGGCTGGGAAGCGTTGGCGTGAAACGTCAAGACGCCCGTTTTCCATCTGTTTGGCAGAATTCACGAACTCACGGAAACTCGTGTGTCACCTTTTCGACGAATAATATATCGATTCTGACTCTTCGAGTAAAATATGTCTGGCTCCAATGACTGTCCTCAATTGTACTTAGAAGAAAGATTTAAAAAGTTAATAATGTTCACGGAAAAATATAGTATTGCATTTGATTTATGATCTGAGGAATTTTTTTATACCCCGACGTACAAAAAGAAATAATTAATCAGGTTTTATATCGTGGTTAATTCTCTTTTGCTTTAAATGCTATCAATTGTAACTTTAAATGTATTCTATTTTTAACCCTTTGAGTGCTGCAATTTTTCCCTCCAAATTTTTAGTGCAACATTTTACCAACTTTTATTAATTTTTCTTAAAAGTTTGTGATAATTTTGGACCAAATGGCCATGGCATTTCATTAGCTGCAGTTTCTTATCAAAATTTTGGCAAAAATTTGAAAAAATTGACTTGGTTACATTTTATACAGGCAGTAAAAATTGACTTTGGCGCTCAAAGGGTTAATGTGTTTGTAAAATACACGTTTTTTTCTCTATTCCCTACACTAATGTTAAAATTTACAGTATTCAGCTTGTCAACACAGGACGTGTAAGCTTATGTGCATGCATTGGCCGATGTTGCGTAAGTCCGGACCCGGGACGAGAGTTCAGTTATCACCGATAACATTGCATATTTTACTCAGTGCGCTGTACTTGCAAGATTAATACAGCTTTGTATTTTAGCAAATAAAAGAAGGGCATTGTCTTGCCCACTGAATGAAAATTACATCATGAAATATACGAAAAGTCATAGATTTCGCCCCTTTAGACGCGCGGCGCTTGACCTAGTGTGCGGAATGTTCCACTCAAGGCATATCACGTGATACTTCTTGCATGTCTATTTCATGAAACAGTGAATCCCAGGCGATGGTTTCTCCGGTGGTGACTGCTCACTGTGTGACAACACACATCTCCGAAAAAAAGTATCCATGGATTAACATACAGCTTGCAACAGGTGCTGTTTGTTGTTATTTCAGTTGGCAAGATTGAAGGGACTTTTTCAGAACAGGGACTCTTTTGTTGTTCCGCCTGGCGCCCGGAAGATGTGCGTCATCTCGGATGTCAACAGGTGGTTGAACATTCAAGATTATCAGAGTAGACGTTCTTATAATAGGGAAGGATGACGTCATACTGCAACGCCGCAATTTCTTTGCTCTCGCCCTGTGCTTCCATTACTCCCACATACAGAGAGAGAGAGAGAGAGAGAGAGAGAGAGAGAGAGAGAGAGAGAGAGAAGTAGGGAGAGAGGGGGATTAGGCCGTCTCTGTCAGTCCACAAATCCCCCTCTTCTTTCTTCCCTTTCTACATTGAAAAAGTTCCCGACGCTTCGTCGTGTAATATGAGACGACATTCTTATTGTTACCCTACACGTGATCAGTCAACACATCTGTGACGCGCCACGTTGAAAGTCTGTTGTTCCCCAGGCCCAATGCAGTTTGCCGTGCCGTGCAGGCTTCACGTATATTCTTATATTCAAACCTATCTCTCCATTCGGCGTATTGTTCAAGACACTTAATTTTTTTTTTTTTTCAAATGACAATTCAAAGTTACTTGAATAAAATGATACTCATTCATTGGGTAAATAGTAGTCTGATCCTGGACACAATGATAATTCGGTTTTATGACCCCATAGACCATACCTCATGAATATTGCTTTGAACAGTATTACTACTATGTGTACTGTGTAAGTTTGTAACGCCTTACAAAGAGTTTCTCAGAAAAGTTTTCGTATTCAGATATCTGGGTGTATCATGCTCAGTGTTTTTTCTGCAGGGATGAGCTGCTCTGTTGTATTGGTGTGTGAGTGCGTGAGTGAGTGTGTATGTATGTATGTATGTATGTATGTATGTATGTATTATGTATGTATTATGCCTGTATATACATATAAAATATACAGAGACATATATAAATACATGCGTATTTGTTAGTACATGTATATGAGACAACACGAGGGACTTTTTATATGCAAATGAACCGTCTCACGCCTTTTATATGTCAAGTTTTGTCGCAAGTCTTTCCATCAAGGTGGCGAGTTCATACCGACCATCAACAGAACCTGATATCCCCTCCCCCGCCAACAAGCACTCTCGTCCGAAGATCCACAGCTACAAATGCGGAGGTACTTTTTAGGGCTACAACGAGACATTAATCGGACAAGCCTGAAGACCGCGGCCATGGTATGAAGCCGGCTTGGCGGGAACTTTTAGCCAGCTACACGAGAACACGTGAGGAGGAGGAAATCAAGCGAAAACTACATAGGGATAGACACCGCTTGACATGAAGTGACCTTTCCGGTTATCACAACAGAAGTAAATGATACCAATTCCAAAGGCTGTGGGTGGCAGAGAGTCGTGACGTCATCACTACTGGCGGTTTGAAAATTGAATCCACAGATGGCCCACCGAGGCTGTCAGGGATGAACTAAAAAGATAAAGGCCGGCCTTAATATAAGCAAACATTTGTTCGCCTTCCAAGTTTTCACGGAACTCAGCAGAAGGCACTACTTTTCCAAGAGTTGCATAGTTGTGAGCGTCTGTCCATATGTGACTATTTTTATCATATGGCTGGAAAAAAATTTTGTTTCATTTCTCCCTTTTTACACCCTCAAAGAATAAATGGTCAATCCCGAATTATGGGCAAGTTCAGCTCAGCCACTCACTTTGTATATATATATATATATATATATATATATATATATATATATATATATATATATATATATATATATATATATATATATATATATATATATATATACAAATGTATACAATGTATATATATATATATATATACAAAATGTATACAATGTATATATATATATATATATATGTATATATGTATGTATGTATGTATGTATGTATGTATGTATGTATGTATGTATGTATGTATGAGATGTCAACATCTGAGGTTTTACTTGCCATGCTTCGTTTTCGGTGAAAAAGTACTACGGTAGGAAATCATAGAGAACGACTTTTCACATTAAAGAGAGACAGACAGACCGACAGACAGACAGACAGCTCTATCAAAATAGTACTTATAGTTTGTAATACCTTTGAAAAGCACTTTGTAATTAAGACTGTCAATTTCAAACAAACAGCAAGGCGCGATCTCGGGGAAAGAAATGTTAGAATGGAGAGGCCTGGCTAATAGCTGGTTTTGCCATTGTTTTCATCGTTTTCGTCACATAAAAACTTGTTTCCCTAGTCATATCTGAAAAACGTATATCGAAACACCGTATTCGCCTTGCGAACACATCCTTATTGTGAACAACCTGCAATGCTGTTGGTGGCAATTTAATTCTAGTCTGGACTAAGATGCAAATATCAAAACACAGTCGAACGTTATACAAACACATACTGGCTGCAAAGACAAGTGGAACGGTGATTACATCGACGTGATCAAGAAAGTATATTTTATGGACATGGACAAACGCTTTGTTCAGGCGATGCTGAATAAACAAAATCTTGAACAAGACGATACAAGACAAGTAGGCCGGTAGACAAGAAGAGAACTCTAAAAATATATACCAATGTAGGTAAAAAGATGTATTCCACTTCTATAAGTTCTGTAAACTGTATCCTTTCTTAACATCTTGGCTTCGAAATGCAGGAGATGATATCACTACGCGACGCGTACCTGACTCGACCTATTTTTGTAGTTCGACTGAAAAAAGGGCGTTGAGACATATCCTCCGCGCACTGATGTTTGCGTGTTTCCGTCCAATTATATTACATATTAATTGGGAAAATACCGTTGCCGCCTCATGCCCGCACGATAACTTATGCTTTCACATAAACCAGCCACTAAATTATTAGCAAAAGCCTGGAAAAGATGATGAGAAATGATGAAAACAATGACAAGTGGCCCAAAATGTTTCCAAAATCGTATAGTACGTATCAAAATAATTTTCTTCGCCCTTAAAAAAAGCACTCGCCGGGTAACTAGGTAGCGAGAAAAGGTAAAATACAAACAAACGATGTAGCGTCTCGAATTTTCATTATGCAATTGTAGAAAAAAGGAAATTTGGCTCTTAGAGTTTATTGTTGCTGTATCTTTCGCTTTTTCATGTTAACCTTATCGAAAAATTTCAGTTGAGCATGTATGCGCGGACAAACTCACGCAGTAAGCTTACATATTCAAGCGCCGGCGAAGCCCTGCATGTCTAAGCCTCCTAGGCTAGTGAGTATATAATCTGTCTAGACGAATATTATAAACCCAAGCGAGTTAAGTGGTCTGTCTGCTGAAAAAGAGGTGAAGGACAGACATTACACTTCACATCAGTCTATAACCTTCAGCCCCTGACCTCATCTCACCTTTGCACAATGGTGTCCATGGCAACCAGCCGGCAGACACATCAATTACTCGGCCGTCGCTGCGCTGTCATGAGAGCTGCAGTGCAGCGCGCTTGTTTGGAAATGAAGCCGTATACATACAGTACGTCTACCGGCATGACGCGTACAGCCCGAGCCGCAATCCCGTGGTGGCGCGGCGGCGCACGACAGAGGTAAACTCACTTACAATATCCGAGGCGACGCAGCGGCATTTAAAAGCAGAAAATAGAAACCGTGACCGAATTTCAGTGAAAGGGGTAAATTTGTGACGCTCAAGAGCAGCTTTTCTGATTGAACAATCGAACACGAATGGGGCTAATAATAAACTCCAACTGCGCTGAGTGGACCCAGCTATGGATTTACTACTGGTCGTGATCTACACTGTGATCTAATTTTCAATGACCTTTAGTTCTATTTACCGATTTAAAAGCCGTGGTATAGGGAAGCGCGTATGTGATCATTGATCGTGCACGCCCAGTAAAGAAAAAAAAAAAACACCGCCGAGATTGCGCATTGACAATTCAGAACAACTCTGATATGGATCAAAATCGTCGTTAGTTTCGTAGTTTTTTCTCTTGTTTGCTTGCCAGTGTAAATTTTGTTTGCTTGCCAGTGTAAATTGAAATTCTTTCTTAAAACAAGGATGAAATCATGAACTCAAATTGTTTTGATGTGTGTATGTGATATATGTCAAGTATAACCTCGCAGTGTTGTCGGCAGATTTCTGGAGCGGCTGTAATGCAAATGTATTAGCACACATTTTTGATAAATACCCGTCACTGTATCGTCGCCTGTCGGAACATCTGTTCCGTCAGTGGAGACGGGGAGTACATGGAAGGATGTCTGAAACTGTCTACCACTAGTTCAGCAAGTCTTAAAATGTCGAGCGAAATGAGAAAGAAAGCCCAGATAATGCTAAACTGGAAGAAATGAGCGGCTGTCCCTTTGAGTCGTCAAACGAGCCCGAATCAACGGATGTTTGGCTAAAAGCCCGTAAGATAAGCCTTTTTATCGGACTTGAGATATCGTTCCGACATGACAATGACACCCTAATATCTAAACACCTCGTGACATCCGTCAGCATTTGACAAACTGACAAATTCCAAGTCGATAAGTTGTCCACTGCCTTCCAGTTCTGCCATACAAATGTCAATTTTAGATTATATATCTCTGTCTTTTTTTCCGACCGTGCAAGTAAACATGATCGTATTAGGGCTAAAGAATCGATTCCCTCAAAATTAATCATATATATATATATATATATATATATATATATATATATATATATATATATATATATATATATATATATATATATATATATATATATATATAAGAGTAAAATTTAATAGTATTACACTTGTCACCGCGTTATGTAAGGTTCCTGTTTTAACATAAGTGTTACACACATGTATACTATTACGTGTATATTATATTATATTATATTATATTATATTATATTATATTATATTATATTATATTATATTATATTATATTATATTATATTATATTATATTATATTATATTATATGTGTGTGGTGTACATGTGCGTGTACCTTTGTACACATAACTTCACAACTCTTCCAGTTGAGCTGAAAATCATGCCATGACATGACTAATTCCACCCGACAACAGAAGGTCATAATTTCCCTATCTAGTATATTTGTCTCTGACAAACGTAGGGCCTCTAAAATAAGGCACAATTTCATGGAATTCGATGTCTTTCCAATGAAAATTGCCGGAATGTCATGTCGTGAAAATCCTTTCGAACACATCGTCGATAAACACGCGCCCTGAACTTGACCTCGTTTCCACTGATAAAATATGTATTGGGGTGACCCGCGTGTAACGTTCAGGTTCAAAAGGTCAGATGCAGATCACCTTGACAATGAAAATAGGCCTGTATTCGAGCTCACCATGAGGCTTATTCAGTCGCTCTTCATGATTAATCTAAAAACATCTTCCCCTTTGTCGCGATTACATGGCGATTTATATTTCAGTAGAATCAAGAAATGTGAATTTGTCAGTTTTAAAAATCGTGCAATACGAAGTTGCGAACACTGATTCACGCTGACATTGTAATTTAGGATATGTTTGTACGTAACTCTTTATTAGTTCTTACATGTGTGTTAAACCGAACGTTTCGAATTTTCTTGGAAACCTACAGGAGCAATAATTAAGGCTTGTCTCGTTCCGGGCGCTCTCTGACTTTTGAACAGAAGAAGACGATAATACGCGCGTCATCGAAACGTCAATGCCTGTAAGGTGTGAAATTGACATCACGGTCATGGGTCTGAGTCCGAAAACCACCGACGGTCCCACATCGACACTGGGATGCGCAACACTTCTGCGCATCCCAACACAAAAATGACGTAAAGAGCAACTGTATCATCGCTGAATTTCTCTGGCTATCTGCCCTGCACGTCGCCTACCTCGCTTTACAGAGATTTCAAAGATCCGTCTTTCTCTCTATGTATTCAATAATAAACGACAGCTTTATTAGGTATACAGAATACACAAAAAATCTTGGTTAGGCAAACACTGTAAATCAAAATCGCGTGATGATAAAATGCCATACATAAAATATTGCAGCCATTCACTTTGTTTCTATATTTGCTTAAGTTTTTTATCCGTCGATAAGTCCTTACGGCAAGAACTCCACTGCTTGATACAGGCAGATTCTTCATGAATACTTTCCATTGATTTTTGTATGCCTGAGCAAATGTATCGGTTAATATCAACAATGATGCACTTGTTCAGCCCGATAAACGATATCACGGAGCGAAGGCCTCAGCCCGATGTCAGATGGCTATCTCTACTTGTTATGTGTAAGATTTGAAGATTTTATTTTATTTCCCGCCTCATTTTGAACTGTGTCCTTTACAGCGTACCGTGTGTTTTGGAGGTGATATTTGCGACCCCACGATGCTTGGGACAAAAATCAGTATCGTATCCGCTTTCAGATTAGGTAATAGCCCGCCTCCCAATAAAAGATTACAATGTATACTCTATATAGAAAGATTTTTAGATTTCCCGCCATTTTGAAATGTGTCCGTTACTGTACGTTCAGTTTCTTTAGGAAGCGAATTTTGCGACCAAGTTCTGGGGACAAGATGCAACATACATCCGTCACAGTTTCACTTGTAGCTGACCTCCGATATTTCCATGTAGAAACTTGGTATCTTTTCAACGCTGCCAACACATCAGTTACTGATCTTTTCAGTTCAGTAATGAATGTTTAAGTTGACTGACTTCGAATAACGGGAACGATTACTACCTCCCTACGAAGGAGCGACGGCTAACCCTGTTTTGTTACCCATCCCTTATGAAGACAGATTTTAAATTAAGCAGTAAAACTGTACAGAAGGTGACAGAAAAAGTACATCTATACCAAAACTGTTCATTTTTTCTGTTTTTAAGTACTTCTATGTATTCCGAATTGCTTTATGATAAATAGTGAAAGGAAACTGCCGCTCAGACCGAACAAGAACGCGCACGCGCAAATTGTCTCTACAGTTTGTGAAGGAAAAGTACAAGCCAACATGTTGCGCTGGTGTAAAAGTCTAAAAAGACATGAGTCATTCGAAGTGCCATTGAGAATGGTCGTTCAATGTGAGCAAGCAAGTGACAACAGTCAAACACGGGCCCTCCTCTCTAGAGACTGTAAGTCCAACAAAGGTGATTTTAACGTGCGACTTAACAGGTCCGTTATACACATGCTTTACATGTAATACCGTTGTCTGCAAGCTGGTTTTGAAAACCTATTTACAAACAGCGACAGGTGGACGAGAAAGCCCAGCAAAGCAATGAGGGCACAGGACCACTACTGCTTTAAGTCTCTCTTCCTCTTATATATCAGGCAGGCACACATGTCCACATACAGTGTACAGAAATGCAGGCAAGGGTAACAAACTTGGAATTGGCTTTGCAAGGCGTCGAGCAGTAAAAAATATACCAATCTAATAAATAAATAAGTAAGGATGACAGCTGTCTGAGCTGTAGACTAATCTCTGCACCTTTCTTGCGCAAATGTTGAGTGTCGCACTGCCATAGGTTAATGTCAATATTTTCACATCACCTAACCCGCGAAGGAGGGCATCATACACCAGCGCTAGCGTTATCAGTGAACTTGTAGTATCGAGAACAGTATGCCGATGATTTAAAAATGACAAATGACATTGGTATCGGCAGACAGTCAAAAAGTTGCCGGGTATAAGATATTATCAGTGTTTGACTTTCCCAGAGAAGTCAACATGTGCTGAGATCCGTGTAAATATCAAACAAATGATAGCACGCAAAGCAAGCAACGTGAACTTTTCTCTGGCACAATATTTTGTCGCATGATAATTGAAAATCCGTACGGATGATAACACAGAGACGGACGGACGGATGGATGGATGGATGGGTGATGGATGGGTGATGGATGGGTGGGTGGATGGCTGGATGGATGGATGGATGGATGGATGGATGGATGGATTGATTGTGTATTTATGTATGCATAAATTTACGTGCAAAAATGTGTCTGTATGTGCACACATAAGCACATGTAAAAGCACGTACGTCTTCACTGACTTAAATTCCCTGTCTATCGTTGATAAATTGTCGTTCAATTTTTGACTTCAATTTTTTAAGCTGCTGTAATAAGGTTTGACCTTGAACTCCTGAATTTCGAGGCTTGCTTCATATATATTGATGATCTCTTAGGTTTCATTTTTTCATCTTCCAGATCGTGTTAAGTTGCCGATCAGACTAATGTCTGCCTAAAACGAATATTTATACAGCAAAGATTTAATCTCTCTCCCTAGAATGTGTTGAAATACCGAGTATTAGCCTTGCAAATACAGTGTAATGTATACAACATAAAATGATTTTGCTGATATATGAGTAAAGTCTGGCTTGAAAATTCGGTTGTTGACGATAATATTAGATAAGATCAAACCGTGTGTTTGCAAGTTGAACAACTGTGACACTTCGACACGATTGTTTTGAGAAGAAACGATAATTTTTGCAGAGGGAACATAAAAACATCAGACAAAAAACATCAGATGTCAAAGGTCACGAAGCTGCATCCCTAGTTTGTCAGCCACAGAACTGTCAGATGTTAAGTGGGCTATCCAGGGAGGAAACATCTTTCAATATCAAACAAAGGATGGGATTCGATTTTCATGAATTTACAAAGGAGAAAATTAGATTACCATGCCCAATGATGAAATATATCAAAACCATTCTGATACAAGCTATTTATTATTTAGGCATCGCACACGTCAGAAAGTCATCGGGCATATAGTCTATAAGTAATAAATCATTTCATTGTCGGCGATAACAAGCATGCAACGACTAAAAAAGCATTAGGTAAAGTTCTATCTCCAATTTTTAACAATCAACTATCGGAAAACCAAAAATCATGATTATGTGTGCATTATATGAATATGCATATATATGTATTTCCATAGTATCAAATCCTACTCTGTTACACTCATACGCATACTCTCACAGACACACATAGACACATACATACATACATACATACATACATACATACATACATACATACACACACACATACATACATACATACATACATACACACACACATACATACATACATACATACATACATACATACATACATACATACATACATACACACATACATACATACATACATACATACATACATACATACATACACACATACATACATACATACACACACACACACACACACACACACATACATACATACATACATACATACATACATACATACATACATACATACATACATGTGCATTTAAAGATGACGTACATAAGAGAAAACAAAGTTTACAACCTTCGAACAATTTGAAAGACTTCATTACTAGCACGCAGCCCCTGTTGGTTTGTTATCATGATGTGAAATATTGATGGAACTGTCCCAGACATATTACTGTGGTAGATTACACTTCATCTCATTGTCTCGACAATTGCAATCAATTATTTCTGAATCCTAAATATTTCCAAGCGAAGAATTCGAATTCAAGAACAGAAATCATCATCACCATCATCATCATCATTATCATCATCATCATCATCATTTTAAGGGGATCGTTTTCAACGTTGTTGTTGTTGTCTTTGATGTCTTTGATCACACATCTGACTCAAAGGTTTTAGAAACACTTCTTTCCTTTCTTTGCCAAATCCAGACCTCCGTAAGTTCACATATCTTATGCTTGCGCCAGCACTATGCGGTTACAATGTCAAATACCACGACAAGGCGAGTAAAAACACGAAAAATAGCTGGTTTATTTGATTATGTTGGTCAACATACGTTTTATTGTGTTGGAAATAAATATAAATGAACCCAAACCAGAGCGTTGTACTTTAGCTCCACGCGTCGTGACATCCCTATGATAGGCTTTTTTGATTAACTGTTTGCCATATGGTGCACACAATACGACCACGCTGTTGTTGGAATACAGCGCAAATGAAAGTCATCTGAAAGAAATTGTTTGGAAAAAATCTCTTTCTGAACCACTCTGTTAGTTTTTAGGGCAATCGGCGAATGGATTAATAGACACAAAAAGCATTAAGTGGTTATTGTTGTCTTTTTTCTGTTTTGATTATGCCATGTGCATTTATGTATCAATCAGTTTAACACCACATTCATACTAAGGAATTTTAGATACGTTTCTACAGTGGCGTCCTGCTGGCATGTATAGGTGTTGCATGGTTGTAGTTGCAAAACTTAGGTAGAGGATGAATTTTCAGACTTCTGGCGCACAGTGATACAAATGTATGAGTGAAAACTGTCACACCTTTCAAACAACGTTCTCTTTAAAAACATTCACATGTATGTATGTATGTATGTATGTATGTATGTATGTATGTATGTATGTATGTATGTATGTTCGTCTGTCTACCTGTTTGTCTGTATATGTATCTCAGTGTGTGCCGACTGTATGTTTGTCTGTATGTCTGTCTGAATTCTGCTTGCGTTCAGCTTATTTCCTAAAGTTATTCTTTTGTGTGTGTGTGTGTGTGTGTGTGTGTGTGTGTGTGTGTGTGTGTGATTTTCCCCCGTATTATGTTTTATGTATTAGCCTATGTTTGGACTATGCGAAAAACCACGGTCCCTCCACTGTAGCAGGTAGTGGGTGTATACCACGCCGAGTATTGGGACGGTGTGGGCTGTCCCCTCACAACGCATGCAGGTATAGATTCTCCTGTATCTCTGTTTATATTCATGGTTAGTCAAATCGAAATGGATGTTATCACATTTTACCCTGAGGGAAGTACACAGCGATCAATAAACCAACACAGGTCAGTCAAAACAAATACAAAACAAAACAGAGCATCGTCGACGAAGTAACCTCTGCCAAATCACTCGACACGGACCTTTTTATGTAAAATTTTAACTGGCGAACAATCTTTCGCATAAAACCTCAGTCTGTCAGTATACCTTCAAAAGAAATCTGTCAGCACATGTCATTATTACAGGATTTATGCATAAATTAAGAAATAAGACAACCAGTAAAGCGAACTTGCAGCATTATTTGGATCTATGAGAACATGCCCGAACCAACTACAATCATAGTAGTTAGAATGTTAAACATATTGCCGTTGTTCCGATAATGGAACTACATTTGGCACCGGTTAAATCATACACAACTTATTAAAAGCTCAATGTCTTCCAATGTTATTCATTTATCAGGTCTAATTGTCAATTGTACCTACCCTATAGCCCTTCCAAGAGAAAAAAACTTGGTTCTGGCTGCAAACGTTAGCATTAGAAGCATTTTCGAACATGCTCCGTTAAGCTCATACTGAAAAAATCATTTTACATACATACATACATACATACATACATACATACATACATACATACATATTTTGATCAATTTATTAGACGGTTTGGCAGCACAGGCGTACTTTCAACTCCGTCACCGCTGGTTTGAACCTTTTTAGAGTTTGTCTACCTCCGCCCGCGCGCGCTCTCAAGTGTGTGTGTCACGGTACATTTTTTTTGATATGCAGTACTTTGGACTTGCGATTATGAGCTTTTTATGTAACAATGCACTAACATTGGAAAAGCAGGACGGCTGGCAGTCAACGGTGATAATGGACACAGCAAGCAACGGGTGAGGGATGAACTACGAAGTTTCGACAGCGCGAGCGACCAATACACATGTTTCGCACCACGTGTACCGCAATAGGTAATTTTCACATCCTTATCAACCGATGAGTGACGCACAGACACTAATAAAGGTTCACAATGCACATTTTACAGAGATTCAAATAAAGTTCATATCTCCATTGGCTGTGAATTTTATTGCATTTTTAAATAAATAATTGTTGGTCTATTCATGGAATGCACGTTTTTGACGATCAACGCCCACATTCACATCGAAATACCCTCCTTTCACACCTTGTAAACACAATCTGTATGTTGGTAATGTCCACATTCATTGTCAAAATGATTTTTGGTCCCGAGTGGAATTCACTTCTAAACGAAAGCACAGCCTATTTTACGCAATGCTTTGTATATACACAAGGCTAATGCATTGAATTGCAACGTAATTTAGGCAGAAAAATATCAACCTTTACTTGTTTTATGCAAAAAATTATTGGAAATATTATCAAACGTTACAACCATCTTCCCGTCGAAGTTTACGAATAAAACAATCGGCATGAAATAGCGTATTGGTATTTCATCAACTAGGGCTTTGCCATACACATCAACACAAGAAAACATATTCATGTGAGTTACCTAAGTTTACAAGAGATTGCAACACGTCTGATCGAACATCCTGAGGGCAGTGTTTCGGTCGACAGGCATTTCGGAGGGCGCGCAGGGGAGGGGCGGGGGCAGCTGTCGCTTCCATCCGAAGCAAACTGGCGCAGTTCGACAATACGCGAGCCAGGGCGCTTTCCTGGTTGCCCAGCGAATTTCCATGCAATGTCTCCAGCGAAAGGGCGACAGTTGATCATTTACGAGGCTGAGCTGCCAGGGAAGCGCCTGTGCTATTGTGTAAGATAATGGGGAAAAGTCCCATGGTAAGGTTGAAGTATATACCAATGCGAGTCAGAAGTCAGCAGTCTATGCTTAACCAGGTATACAAAACCGACTAAGAATTTCAGGGAAGTTGAAGGAATGAAAACGGACTACTATTTCACCTGTTTCTTGCAATTCTTTCTTTCAGGTTATGGTACCATAGCCTCTTCGTATTTGTAACCGATGAATTTATAGAAACCTTTGCAAGATCCCCACGATCACAGGTCAATTCACTTTATTGTTTACGTACATCGCTGCATATACATGTACATGTCTGCCGACCGGGGTGGGGTGCAGTCAGGGCTAAGGGCCAGGGTGACCTAGTACCTACATTTTGTCCACACGTTGACAAATATACTAGGTTATCACAAAGGTACGCTGCGATTGCCACGAGTGTGACCGTGCATCGAACTGTAAATATCCCGAAACATCACTCGCGTGTCAGTCTTGATGAAAGGACCTTGATACACATTTGCTGAGTAAACCAAGTAGGTCACACGGGCAAAGTGTTACGTCAGCTGTGAAGGCGAAGGGCCCACGAGCCAGGACGTCGACGTGACGGCGGAATAGCGAGTCCCGACACTGTGCGCGGAGAGGTACTGAACGATACTGTAACACATGGCGAAATTTCTTCCTTTGTGAAATCGATCACAGAAGTTCATGGTTACTGGCTCGCACCGAAAGGCCTGGAGTAAAGGCACAACCATTAGATTTTAGGACGAGTGTGAAAAACGAAAACAAAAAGAGTGAATTCAAAATTGTGAGCCTCGTTGCTTTTGCAAACTGCAATGGCGACTTGAAATGAAGCAGAGTGTCTAACTATTTAGGGGTGGGTACGGGTATACACTGTCCACCTCATCCGAAAAAAACTGTGCAAATTTTCAAAGGCGTAAATACAGGCATAGCTTCATTCTGACCATCTATAAGGTCATTTCGTCAATCCCATTTTAAATATTTCTCCTTTCATCGAAGGCTGTTAAATTTAGGGTACACGCATATTTTGTGCCACCTTTTAGATTGGCAATGTGCTTCGACAAGTAAAATTAAAGTAATTTGAAACTGACCTTACCTACACAACCTCCCCCCCTGTTTTATTATTTCTGTTCGTAAAGCTTCTCAAGTCGTGAGATCGCCACAGTCCACCTCGTTATCGATGTCATCCGATTAAATTGCATGAGTTATGTCTTGCGATATTTTTCAAATTTTTCAAAAAAAATTAATGAGAGACGTACGAACGGGTAGTTTCGGAACAATCTGTTTCCCGTTCGGGAAAAATTTAATCTCCGCGTTATTCAATAGGCGAGGGCAATTCAGCCTCATCTGGCATATCGATGGATTTTTTTCGCGCGTGCGCGCTTTAATGCGATTTGGCATCAGCTGCCATACTTACGTTGACTGTCGTCCACGACTCAGCAAAGAGTCACGCAACTCTCACACAAATGCGCGTAACCGTCACGCCTAACACGTAGTACAACCGAAGGCACATAGATATACTTCTCAAATAAGTTTTGTTTTTTCTCGAGCTGACTAGCAAATCCCCTCCAAGCATGCGCGGAATATTCTAACTTTGAAAAGAGTCCATAGGCTCTCACACCGTACGTAGTTACATAGTATAACAGTGCACAACAGACCTCAAAAAACAGCCGTGCCGATGATTTTCTTCGAAGTTTTGAATATACCCGGTGCGGCGAACGAATATGTCATTTAGGCAGTAGGCACCTCGAAAATTAAATACCTAAACTTTTGCCCAAACTTTAAATTCTTCAAGGAAACTTGCTGTTTCAAAATCATAAATAGAAGTTTGGGGATGTCGTGCAAATTTTTGGACCGTAAAAACAAGTTACCTGGAATTCAAAATGGCCGCAATTGTAATGTTAACTCTATGGGGAAAGATTAAATTTTCGATTTCCCCCAAAACTAAGATGGTGAAAACTTTATTTACTACCAGAGCTTCAACACGAGTTCACACCGGCGGTAATCTAGACAATACTTTCAAAAATTCGAGAGACTGAAGATCTGTTCAAGAGGCGAATTCTGCCTAAGTAAGTTATGCGCATTTTGTCCTCACATTTCAGGTATGTAAGAGTACCTCAAACCTCAAACTGGGACCGGAAACTGGGACTCCCAGATGTCGCAAAATGCAATCTGGGACCGGTCCCAGATTAAGTCTGGGACCGGTCCCAGACGTAATCTGGGACCGATCCCAGACGTAATCTGGGACCGGTCCCAGATCTAATCTGGGACCGGTCCCAGACTCAATCTGGGACTGGGCTAGGGCTAGCCCACTATCGACTAGTAGCTTGGCTTTTCTTTTACTCAATAAAGATTCTTGATAAAACATGTTTGCGTTCGATCTTTGTGTGTCGTCCGTATGTTTGCCCTATGGGCTATTAGTAGTGATATCATAGACGCAGCGACTCTACGCACACATAAACACGGGACAAAATTCATTGAAAATTACTCATTTTTATCTCATTTTTATCATGACATAGTCAATCCCACAGACTTGGAGAAAGCCTCGTCTCATACGTAAACTGGGACCTGTCCCTTTCTAATTTTAATCCGCGATATTAGCAGCACCGTGAAATATTAAACAGCATGCAACGCGGCGTATTTTCAGGGAAGAGTCAATTTCATGCCGAAGGCTCTCAGCAGTATGTACCAGCGGCCGATGCTTCATTTACTGTTTGATTTATTAATGCTAGTTATCTAAAAGCTTGTGTGATATCGAAATTTTATATGGTGAATATGCACCAGCCCCGGCACCAGCAGCCCAGCGGCAAGCCTAACGTACCGCGATATCACTAGTTAGTAGTTACCCATTGACGTAAAATTAGAACGTTGTACGGTATGGTATGCTTAGACTGTGGGGGACACTGGTCGGGCCCTTGGTGAAACTAGTACCGCATATCGTCTGATCAGTCTCTTTTTTTTAATTAATTACACTCTAAGATCTTTATTACACATATGTCAACTGATTGTAAATCCAAACGACAACATCGGACGTTTGCGGAGTTGACAAGCGTGACTAGGGAGACGTTCGCGGTTCTCTTGAGTCCCTCCATTACATATTTTCATTAGCCTACTTCATTCACCGTGAACGTGATACGCAACCGCTTATCACCATAATAACAATACGATATCAGTACGTCATCAGTAGCGTTACGTAAAAGAACCAATCAACGTACCGAATTGTCCATTGTATGGCGGGGGGTGAACAATCCTTTCTATGAAATAATTTTGTATGGCGGGGGTGAACAAACCGCTTTCTCTCATCGTCGTAAACCACAAGACTGTTTACGGTTACTGATACATGCGCTATTTTTGTGCAGCTTCTTGGAGCGGAAATACATGTAGGCTCTGGCTTGCGAGAATGCTTTCTCTGAAATAATTTTGTATGGCGGGGGTGAATAAACCTTTCTCTGAAATAATTTTGTCCGCGTTCGTTTTTGAACAGTTAAGTTTGGATGGACCTGCTAACACGTGTTGAGATGTAGCTCTAAAACTGCTTTCGGAGGCAATTTACGTAAAAACGACCACTTTCGCGTTGAAAATGATTGCCGAACGACAAGTAACATGATATCGTCTTACACGCAATCGTAAATTATGTTAATATGTTCTTTTAAATATGAACATGATATGAACATTAACAGTGCGTCGAAGTTTGTCGTCACCGAAAGAGGTAAAATTTTTGATCTCCGCAACTTGTATGAGCACCCATAGAATTATAATAAATGTTGAAAAACCGGTATCTTTTTGTACACGAGGTAAGTAACTGTCTCAAAACTAACCAACTACACTTGCCTTTGGCCTAACGCATAGGATCATGTTGAATTCCTTGGAGGAAAGAAACACCATTTGTCGCCAAAGATGGTAAAAGACGTGAGGAAGAGTTGGTACGGTCATGGACCTACCATGGTACGGTCGCAGTCGATTGGAATGTTGAAAAAACGTATTTGTTCATTTTTGAATTATTTATATTTACGACCACACATTAATTTATGATACTAATGATTGCAGCCACACAATTTCTTTTCCCCCGCACGATCGAAAGGATTTAAATGGGTTTTTTTTTTAGAAATATATTTCTCATTTTTTTTTCTGTTTTGAGGTCAAGACATGCAGACGAAAATGATGTAATTTACGTACTTTTCCAATAAAGTTTACAACATATGTTTGACAAAGCCCCATAGCCCGACATTCAAACCCTTTTCGATTTTGATGTGAAGACGGTCGAAAATTATGTCAATTTACGTACGTTTCCAATTAAGTTTATTGGAGTTGTTTTACCTATCTCCCACTGTTCATGGGTGTGCTACACTCCTACGAACACAGGAAATCTGAATATCGGGACAGTTTCTCTTCCGAAGTACGACCGAAAACAATAATATAAGGCCCGATTCTGACGTATGTCTACGATTAGGCCTATGTTAAAATCAAATGAAATCAGACGGTTGAAACTGTTCTTTTTCGAATATAGTACGATTTAACCTGTTCCAAATATGTCCAGCGGTGAAAACAAAAGTAACATCCTCATTACAGGGCCCATCGTGAATAATGATCAATCAACGAGGTGTCAAAAATTTTCTTACAGCTGTTTTTCGGCGTGTCAAAACAATAGAAAGGGTGTTAGCCTTTGTGCCGCTTCGTGATAACATGCCGATATCACTCTGATTAGAAACTCAAACAGTCAAAACGAGAGCAAAGAATTGACACATATCGAATATCTGGCTCGCTTTATGAGATTGTATTCAAGCGAAATGACCGGCGGCAGACCTCACGGGGCTTTGGATACAATAAGTTTGGGAGCATTTTGTTGATGCCGGTCGACCTCGACTGGTTGTAATGCAACATACGAAACTAACTATTGCGTTGTTTGTTTTTATTTGCAGAAATATACACAGTACAAAAGTACGACAGAACATGCTGAACACAGAGAATTACCGTTAAAACCGTATCAATTTGACCACCCTTGTATGACCACCAAATGTTTTTCTCAAAACATAATTTTATTTTGCCCCTATCCGACGGAAACTGTGACTTTCTCAATCCCTATTAATTCGACTGAATGACATAGCTTTCAAAAAATTCCTTCAGTTGAATGAACGACATTTCAAGACATCGAAAACAACAGCGTTACGAATATAGACTCTTTCTGTGTGTGAATCAATATTCCTTCCTAATTTGACAGATATTATGTTCTAAACAATATGTTGCTTGTTCCTAAAACGCGTAGACAGATGTGCCCCGTGCACTAAAAGGACAAGTTTGCGAAACGCTAAAAAAATTGCTGAAGAAAAATCGTTATGTTACATGTCGGCAAGTACTGCCGACGCTTCCCCGTGCGTTCTTACCGACTGGGAACAGACTAATATTTTCAAACGCAAATGGGGACAGTGTCAAGGAAAGACGACGACTTATTTTTTCAAGCTGAAGGAAATGCTCTTTCTGGTTGTGTTAATGAATCAATCGAATATTTTGTTCCCAATCATAGACAATCTCGATTCTCGGTTTATGGCAATTTTGTCGACCGATAAGTCTTTTCATCTTCAATATTCCATTAAAATTTCACCTATATAATATCCTAACCTCCTGTGACTGGTTCCTTCTAAACGTTAACTTGCCTTGTGCACGAAAAGAGATGCTGTATCTTATGCGAAACAATGAAAAAATAGCTGAAGAAATAACCATGTATCAGTCAGTGCGGCAGGCGAAACCCGGAGGCCAATCATACCAATTGCGGACAGAGTAGATGGAAACGCAAATGGGGTGTTATTAAAGGAAAGGCGGTGACTTATTTTTGAAGCTGGATAAAATGCTCTCTCTGTTGTGTAAGTCTGTCCATCGAAATACTGTTCCCAGTTGTTAAATCGTGGAAGTCTCGTTCTCCCCTTTATAGTTCGATATTTACTGACTCGTTCCTTCTCATTTTTGTCAATCGATGAAAGCATTTTTCGTCTTCCATATTCAATCTTACTTTGAACAATGTTATATTCTGACCTTTACTGCATTAGTTTTGACCAACGTACAAAGACGTGGCCTATGCGCCAGTTGACAAGATGTTTTGCGAAATGGTGAAGAAATATTTGAGCATGGCCATATATGCGTGGGGGCCCGGGAGACATCGATGTCACTGTCTTTCCGGACTACTGTTTACATGTAGCTTAGGGGATGTCAAAGGAGATGATCAGTTAGTTGAATAAAACAAAACTTTTCGGACATCACATTTTTATGTCAATTTTGTCAATGTCGGACTTTGGATTTGATTGAGAAACCGGAATCACCTACAGAGATGTAGCATTAAACACGGACGCACAATTCGGAATAGTTTGTTGTGCCGCTACTGTCGATCTCAGTCGTGATATCTCTCCCATAAAAGTTCGAAGCTATAGGCCTACACTTGTCTTTTCGATGCACAGCGGTACGAAGATGACCAGATATTGTATGTTTTTAAAACTAGTCTAAGCCAAGATATTGTATGTTCTTAAAACTAGTCTAAGCAATTTTACGACTGTCTTTGTCATCGTGTCTCCCCGTGAATGTCCTTGAACCTATGGCTGTGACCATTGTTTTACTGTATCCGTTAGAGTGTAAACCCCTGCTCGTCCCCAGCAGAGGACTTTTTAAAATATTATGCTGTACATCCGTGTACACTGTGTGCATAAGCCCCTAGACCTAGTTTAATTCTATTATGGAAAGGTAAGTAACTTTAAGAATAAAGGGTCGTTACAGTAGCTAAAATCGCGAGAAAAACAGAACGTTTTTCCCATAGCTTTATAGTTCTGTGCTTTCCGTCCCCGTCACTAGAATAGAATAGTCCCATTCCCGAGCGCTATTGTCCACTATGTGCTGTTGATTTTTATTCTTTCGTTGTGCAATTTCATTCGTTTGAAGCATTTATCCTTTCGTTTGACTGCTCTGTGGAACTCTTCTGGAAATGTGTTTTGGATAAAAAAACAACTCTATAATGAAAGACATAAACTTCAACGGTGATAGGTATACAATATCGGTTCCATGTGCGAAGGTATACAGATTACAAGTTAATTTAGAAGTTCTCAAAAGTAGTAAAAACGATTCTGCGCGCCACTCATTGACAGTGTCTCCTTGTGTGAACGTCCTTGAATCCGTGGCCGCGACCATTGTTTTTGATGTGTCCGACGGTTGATGATTGGTAGATTAATATATCCAAATTTGAAGACTGAACACTATTACGTTGTTGGCATTGTTAGGTAATAGACGGTGTTGAGGCGAGACGGCGAAAGTCCACCGTGACGGGCCAAGGGAGCTCTAGCAGGAGCAGTACATCGCATGCTTTCTTACAATGAATGAACTATCGGTTTCCATAGATACTACGTGAAATCCGGCCTCACTGATGTCCCTGTCCTGATTCGGAGAGCAATTTCAAACTGCGTGTTGAGGTTCAGATGTCCGATTTTTTCACATTCAAAAGGCTTATTGATTTACAGAGAAACCCTTTCTTGATTTTACATGTAGCTGTAATTATCACACGAGAGCAATTGAAAATTCAAAGCCAAATAGCGGGAAAAAAATTCGACGACTTGGTCTCACCTGCGCTCGCAATGAAAAAAAATTGCAAAGTCTCTGAAGTTGGTATCATTGCTCCGCCATGTTTATTGTTGGTTGTACGGCCAGTTTAAAGTCACAGACTTTCTTCACGGTAAAATTCATATAATTGCCATACCGCGAAGTTCCCTGTGCATTTCAAAAGCAAAAGCGAAAAGCAAAAGCGTCACGGACATTCGATCGATGGTGATTAACTTTCTCAGGCCGTGACATGTCACCAGTTAGAACTTTACCGGTTTTCGATACGAAAGATGCAATATATTATCAGCGTTGTTCACGTTGTGTTTTGAGTCTGATATCGAATATAACAGGAAAAAACTAACGATTAGAGTGACGACAGAGACCATGCCCGACACGTGAAATTGACATCAACTATTGCATTGAGCAGTGACCTGAAACTTCAAACTGATATTTAAATGTCGACAAAATAAAACATCGAAATGCCAGGGGGAGAGAGGAGAGAGAGAGAGAGAGAGAGAGGGGGGGGGCGTTGGTTTACGCTGTCGCGAACTGATTATAGTCTTTCGGATATGACTTCAATATAGACGCTACACAGACATCGAAAATGAACATCTACTTTCAAGAAATTATAATAAGAGTAGAACAAATCCAAAAGTATTGGTTGAAGTAGGCCTAAATCTTCAGATGTTGGTTCCCAACTTTGCGAAGTCAGACCATACTTACAGACAATGGCCGTCAGAGACTTCTCTTTAAAAAGTACTATCTGCAACACCCACGTTTCTTATGATCGGTGATGTCAATTTTTATTATTTTTACAAAATGTTAATGCATTAAACGCTCTTAGATTATCTAATCTGCCTGTCACGGAGTTGCAATATATTTCAAGGGCCGGCACACGATGTCATATTCGACGATTTCAAATCGTAATTATTTTTTTCTGGTCGAATTGATAGGGTTTTTACGGTAATCAACCCGCGCTCGCAGAGGCATGGCAGGCTGTGATCGATGCAAATTACAAGTGGCTATTTCGCCGCACGAATTTCAATAAGACAAATAATAGCAAGAGGCAAAATCGAACCTGCACAAAATATATTGTGTGTTCGGTGGCAAAAAAGTAATCATCAATCGAGGGTACGCAAAATGCTTGCGACAGGGTCAGCTGAGGCACAATGTAGCTTTGTGAGACCATGGAGGTAGTAGAGACCTCCATGGTGAGACTCAGTCTCTGCGGGAATTTCCAACGTGTTTGAATTCGCGCTAAATTTTAGATCGCCAACCTAAAGGGCCCGGCTAGGCCCGACTAGGCCTGGGTTTTTCACTTTGCCCTTATATGGTGATTGGCAGTTCAGTCCCAGATTGAGTCTGGGACCGGTCCCAGATTAGATCTGGGACCGGTCCCAGATTACGTCTGGGACCGGTCCCAGACTTAATCTGGGACCGGTCCCAGATTGCATTTTGCGACATCTGGGAGTCCCAGTTTGTGGTCCCAGTTTGAGGTTTGAGGTACTCTTACATACCTCCACATTTGTAATACCAGATTTGTGCTATCGCTAAGTTGAAGAGGGCGGTTACGACCCGGGGGTCAGATAGGACAAGGAGAAATGACCAATGGGACTGAAACTGTGCCAGGACATGAGGAAGGATTTATTTGACTCTGCAGTTTAGATGAATGGGTGACACATGGCCCTGGGGTTTGGAAGTGTGGGAGGATAGTCAAAAGATGATAACGGATAACGGATGGAGTGACGGGCGGATCAACGGTTACTGAGATGGGCCGAAGAAATGAGCCAGGTAAAATTCTGAAGGCGGAACAGCTGGAATACGTTGACGAATGAAACAAAAGCTTTCAAAACGCCAAACAACTTTTTTAAGAGTAATATCCGATGGGTTGGTTGTTAAGCGACACAAGTGTACTCGTCTCATGCCCAGAAATTTATTTCGATCGACGAACAACTCACAGCAGCCTGTACGATGAGCGCGCACGCACTTGAGTCATGTGATAGCCATGTGACCAATCTGTCGCATCTTCTACTCAATGGGGACAACGCAGAATGGACAAAGTCAGATAAACTGTCATGATAGAAGGTCTAAAGGACTGTTACGAATTAATTGTCTTAACGAGCATCTATCATAAAAAACATAGTGTCAATACCCACATCAAATGAAACTGCGAGTCTAAGGGGAAATGACCAATCACTGACAGGCTTGCTGAACAGCGAATACCCATGGCCATAGGTGTAAGGTTTCTTCTATCAAATTATGACACACACTGTTTAGGAATACGCGAAGACTTCTCTCTTGGTGCAATGACCATCAATGCGCTGCAGATGCAAATGAGCGCTTTCGAAGAACATACTTGAAGGGGGTTATGACCAGCACATACTTAAAGGAGGTTATGACTTACGTTTTCTGGGAACTGTTTTTTTTTTCTGGGAGCGATTTCTCCTTTAGATTTGGAATAAAATATTGAGCAGACCAACCGCTCGTATATCCATATCCTAGCCCCGCTGCTGCCGTATCTTACACCGCCTATGGCTTGCTATAACAATAATAAATGATGTAGCATAGTTATGCATTTTGACAGTTTAATGTCCCGAACATCCGCCAGGAGTCGCAAGTTGGTCGGCCAATGTTCGACTTCACGAGAATTACACATTTTACTGCTGCAAAGCCCTCTCTGTATTCCCGTCTCTCCACGCATGAGAAGCTCTGTTCGCCTTCCTAGTGTCGTTCTGGCTGACTCTATGGAAACAAACTGGCTGACTCTATGGAAACAAACTTGCCTGTTTTCCCCACTGCCTGTATGTCTGCATATACGAGTCCCTCTTCAATGGTCGATGATCTATCTGTCCGTCTTCCATTCTCTATGTTGTCACGGTCAATATGTCAGTATCTATAGCAGTCTGTATCTTTATGTGTCTGTCGTTGTAAGTAACTCTTTGCCTTTGTTTTTGTTTCGCTCTTTTGCACGTTCTCTCTCTCTCTCTCTCTCTCTCTCTCTCTCTCTCTCTCTCTCTCTCTCTCTCTCTCTCTCTCTCTCTCCCCCCCCCCAGCTATAGAAAAACAGTCATAATGGCACAACACCAGAGAGAAGTCCAAGCTAATATCGTAAATCTGCCAGTCTTTCAAGCTTTAAAGTGTAGCATTCTACATTTCCATGCAAGTAAATAAAACGATTTACGAGCGCTTTATCGTTTCAGCGGTGACCCGAGCCTGGCCGCGTAAAAGTGCATTCGACGCACAGCGGATTTAACGTCAAGGACACGGTAATAATAAATAACATTAATTTATCCACATCTTTATCACTAAAACCAATGCACAGAGCGTGTAAAAATGAAAAAATAAGCTGAAAATGCCCACCGTAGAAGATAGCATTCATCACGTCAAATAAATTTTGACCCTACTTCTTGTGTTGGATCGTAAAATTATGAATGATTGTTCCCGAAATAGGAAAAACAGAAGGAAATTGACGAGGAAAAGTTTTGATATTGCAAAGAAAATTACCGCTACCAAACTCGTCTTGTCTCGGTTTCACCAGAGAACAACTCATTGCCGACAATGGTTACAGTGTGTGAACAAAAATTGAAAAAAAAGACTGGCCATTAAATGTTTACGAGGTTCAAGTGTCATCCTCGACCTATGGAAAAACAGAGCTATAATAACATTACGAGAGTGCAGGGTGTGTGGAGGGGGGGGGTTGACTGAAATATGCTACTTACTTGCAAAATGGCATGTGAAATTCGAAGATGAGGGTTTACATAGAAACCCAATCACTGCCAATATGAACCCCTCTGCTCAAATTCAATATTGGCTAACACTCGTTGATTTATAACATTCTTTCATTTATAAATATTTGTTATTCCCGTCCAAATTGTTACGTCTATTTGCTATAAAGGTGACGCGGTCTATGCCTCGACACGAAACATCAACCATCAAAGACGTTTTTTGTCAAAGTTGATTAGTGTGTTAGCAACACACCTCTCATGTACGAAATGGTAGATTAGCGATGAAAACGTATTTTTTACAATTTTGAAAGTAACTGCTTACAGCTAGCCGGTAATGTGGCTTGTCATCAAACCTATTCCATTTATATATTATCAACATTCTGGTCTGTCCTTCTCTATGAGCTTTGACACGCTTGATGTGAATTTTATGAGAGGGCGCGGATAGGGCCCGTTTAGTTTCACGATAAGTGATGCTGTTTCTGAGTCTGCGCAAAAGTCCCTTCATCAGAAAAATACTAGCAAGCTGAAACGGGTTCGAAAAGCGTCAACGAAACTTTGTCGTTGGTAATTTTGGTTTCATGTCGTCTTCGCGATTTTTTATTATTTTCCCTGAAGCTTTCTAAATATCAAGTATTTGGCTCTTTGAATTGGACAGTAGACTATCGGGGACGACGACTGAGCTCGGAATCCGGATGGAAAGTTGCGTCACAAGGGCAAAGCATGCCACAAACCTACATGCTGTGGTGATAGGCCGAATTTAGTTCTTTCAGGACAGTAAAAAACGTTGTTCATAAAAATGCAGGAAAATCGATTAAAGTTACGATTTCAGTCTTACTAGGTTTTCGAGGGTAGAGCTACCCGACGGGGATTGTGTATTACATCATCGCAGCCTTTAAGACTCGTGATGCGGGGTAAACCTATGACGAAACCTCATCCAAAACGAAACTGATCACAGTGTGAACAAAAGCATTAAAATCTTTAAAATGGAACAGCCAAGTCCTTTCATGAAAGAGACTCTGGTTTTTCAATCTAAAGCTTTCCATCTTTCCAGTCTTTTTAGCAATACTTCTTTCTGTGAAAAAGGACATGTCTTACTTTTTCTAGGAAGATTGGAAAGGATGGCGTTTTGTACAAAAAACGGTTGGAATACAGATAATATTTTGCTATTAACAACAAGTGGTTTAAAAGTTCGTTCCCCTTTTGTGGTAGTACTCCAAAAACAACATCTTTACATGTCAAATCTAAAGCATGATTTGTCTTTTTGTGAAAGAATAACTGGAAAGAGGCCCAAAAGTTGACCGGGGCACTGAAACCTAACGACTTTTCGAGGAAACGGTTGCTCTCAGTGTGCTCGTGTGGACAACGCGTAAACTGCGCATGTCAAGTGAGTTCAAATAAGTAGTATCTGGAAACGCCAACTTCACTTCTATCGTTGTTGACAGTGGCCATGTTCCTAGTGTCTGAACGTTGCGATTCGGGGAAACATTCCACTGCCTACACATAGAGTACGATTTTCGCGTAGTATGCACGTTTCAAGTGCAAGTTCGCAAGAAAACACTGTAGTCTTACTCCTTGAAGTCCAAACAAACGGTGTTCATGCAAACTCCGGCGACTCATTTCTGAGCACGACCGGACATCAAAGGCAGGACAAATTATCAGTGTGTCGTCATGGTGTTTGTAAAGTCCCTAGGGAAAAGGGAATAAACCTGTATCATTTTTCCGAACTGATGTCACGGTCACAGGAGAGTCAAATGGCCTTGACACACTTTTCACAGTCAACTACATGGACTGCGATAAAACCCACATTAAACAGTACATTTTATGGTTGTTGTGTCTGAATTTAGTGACACGCAAATGTGCTGGCACCATGGCCGCGGTAGCTCTCCCGCTCTCCTCTCTCTCTCTCTCTCTCTCTCTCTCTCTCACTGGCATCAACGTCCTTTATTGTTTGTAAATGTCTTCCACTACAAAATCGACAGATTCAGTAGACACCTGAGTGACCAATGTCTGCTCTGCGGGTCAGTTGAAAAAAAAGGATCACCTTTAAGGGAGTTGTCATTATCTAGGCAAAGGAATTTACGGGGGTGGGTCAGGCAATATGAGAAGTCACAGAAGGGCACAAAAATACAGAAAAAATCTTGAAACATGATTAACCA
This sequence comes from Ptychodera flava, assembly GCF_041260155.1. NCBI lineage: Eukaryota > Metazoa > Hemichordata > Enteropneusta > Ptychoderidae > Ptychodera > Ptychodera flava. The sequence goes on from NC_091943.1 coordinate 15,625,572, forward strand.
AAAATATTCTTATCGTGTTTTAAAATAAACCACGTTAATTAAATTAAATAAAGAAATATACTTTGATTTTGCAATTTGAACATAAGTAATATTTAACGAAAATACTGATTTAAATATTTCGTATAAAACGATTATACAATTCTCTTCAATTTGTACTTTAAACACAACAAGTTAAAGGAGGCAGTCGTCGGAACTCTGTTCAAGTGTTGCCAGGGACCCCTACGACCGATGTAAACACTGTATCTAGGGTACCTTGGCGATTGATGAAAGTTAAAACATGCTTGTAATGTTAACAATGAATACCGTAAAATTTAAATGTTACAGCTATGTTGACTTGATGCATCTAGATATCATGCATGAAATCACTGTTTGTAAACAAGAAAATCGCACACGCGCAGTTCTGACGACTGCCTCCATTTAAAGATAAGCCTCAAGTTCAGTTTTCGATGCAATTATCCGAATCAGACTCAGGACGAATCGCTCTAGCCGTACTCGGGAGAATTGACTCGATTTTATTTTCAACGTTCTCAACAAAGCATCGTTGTTGCGATATGAATTAACAGGATCAGAGCAATGAAAGTTCTCTTTTTTTAAAAGTTTGTCTCCGTTAAGGTAGAATTCATCTTGGGGACGGATAGTCTAACTCTCAAATTATTACAACACTTTTTTGATATGTCGCTCATTTTGAAATTATTGGAGTGAGTAAAGTTTTCACCGTCCTATCCATGTGCTAATAGTAAATTTAAATGTTCACCCACGAGATAACACTTGCATGACCGGCCATTTTGAATTTCAAAATATCGGTCAATTTAGGGTAATTTGTTTCCATAGACTCTGTCCCGTGAAGGTGACCAGTAATCGGATTTTTATTATTGATTTTGAAAGAGAATGATAGAAAGTTTGTGCAGTACTCTCATCAGTTAGCTTCACAGGAGTACAGCAACTGTGTTGCAACAGTCTACAAGTTTAAGGTTTTTTAGATTTTCGTCCATTTTCTTTGTTTGTTAGCACTTTTCTGTTAATGGAGTAATATTACTGTTACTTTGAAGGGTATTCATTGCAATATTTCTCCCGATAATCAATATGTGTTTCGGCAAAGCTGCCTTTAACCTGCGAATTTACGAACACTTTGAAAGCAGTACCAACACTCCAGCAGTTCGCTCACTAACAACATCACGTAACTTGAAGGTTTTCACACTTTGAACAGCATTTATCGATAAGCACACTACAGAATGGTGATAGATATGTATATCGCATCGCATAGTATGGATCGATATCAAAGGACAGTATCGGTATGTTTGATAATTTTTCAATATTCTTATCTAGTGAGTGAGTGACAGAGACAACAGAAGATTCCTGTTTTGCTGCCAACAAAGCACGCTATACCATTTATTCAGTATGTGGCTTTCAAAACAGTTTATGAAGATTGCATTATTATTGTTTTAGTCGACCGAATATAAGATATTAAATTCATTTGCATATATCAGCAAAATATTTGAATTTATTCAACCAGTATATGTATGACAGTGTTGGTCATACATATACAGGTTGTACAGGTTTGCGGGACATGTCAGTATACTGTGTCGGGAGCAGACCAGAAACCTGTGGCAAGAAGACTAAACAAATTCTCAAAAGTTAGAGATGCCGTCCCGCTGTTTACAATTGCCTCTTCACAACAATTCTTGTAGGTGGCGGTGTAAAACGAAATGGTTCTTTCTCTCTCTATTTGGGATCACTACCCCTTCTCTCTCTATTTGGGATCACTACACCTTTTCCTATAAGGAGGGGGTCGTCCCGTCTGCGGCTGGCCGTATGGGACTCGTACAACGGGTCTGTTGCTATGCCCAGCATATCCTAAGATCCCTTGTACATATAAAGTTTTCAAATGGCTGCTGTACCGAAAGTGGTGATAGCCGCAAGAGGAACGCAACCCGAAAGTTTATTTGGCAAAGTCTTGCAGTGATTGGAAAGCTACAAAACTGGTGAACTATGAACATGGGTCTAATGCTGAATTTGATTCACATTTTCTCGACATTCATCGTCAATTTCTGAGACGAGGCAATGTTTATAAACAAGAAAGTCGCGCAGGCGTAGACGTATTGACCCATTCCCTTTTATAAGACAGCAGCAAGGTCAATGTAATTTCTCAACTGCGTTGGAAGGGATTCAGAGTAGTCTGTAAGTATTTAACGGCAATTACTCTAACCTCCTCCCCCTGTCATAAATAATGATGGCTCCCTATTTGAGGTAAGCGGATTTGACCCAAGTACAAGACGGACAGAGCATCAAGTACTAGACGGACAGCGCACTGCTCTTGGCGTCCAACTCAGAGTACAACACGACCGGTAATCGTTTAATTGGATGGATCCCCTTTCAGCCGACTGAGCCGAGCTTTACCCATTAATGCTCCCGAGAGCAACAAGTTATTTTTGGACCTCGTTGCCGTCAAGGTGACCTTTATACGCTCAATATGGGTGACCAACAAAGCGTGTTGGCTAAAGCTTTTTTTAGTTTTACTTTTTTTAGCGTACGTTTGAAATCATGCTGTTATTCAAAGGAAGGATATTAGGCCTATATTGAGCACTGCTTTCGATGTGGAAATTATGAAATTATAGCAAACAGTTCACGTCAGAGAAGCCACAGTCTTTCTGGGTGTGCAGTGAACGTTGGGCCGCCATTGACCCAAGCACACGCTCTTTCCTGGAAGCCCTAGTTGCAAGACAGACAAAGTTTGCCGTTTGCATTTTTATAAGGGGCGGTCTTCGCGACCATGACGATCAAGCGCCACACCCGAAGCAAATCGTTCCACCGTGCTCTGTGGCTGGGATCTCATTCAATTGGACATCTCTGAGGCAATCTTTATCTACGTTCGCCCCCGTCAGTTGAATGTCGCGACCGTGGCCGCTCGAATCGCTGCGAGGAGGAACAACTCAACCGAACGTGACTTGGCCCTGCGTCAAACTACTTCACTGACGTGTACTACCAACCGTTAAATAAACTTGTATTTTTCTCAAAATAGCAACACACTACATAAAATCCAATTCTGTGATGTAACAGATATAAAAAAACTGGAAATTCCCTACTTAGAGTTTTAGGACACACCCATCCTCACATTTTTGCTCCGCCTTTCGCAGCATGCTGATCATATATATATATATATATATATATATATATATATATATATATATATATATATATATATATATATATATATATATATATATATATATATATGCATACATACACACATTGAGATATATGTATATATAGCACACATACATTTATATATATAGCACACATACATTGATATATGTATAGGATAAAGCCCGAGTACGAGGGCCCTTCTGGTATATAAAGTCCAAACCCAACGATAAAAATGTCGAGCCGCAGGCCAAGACATTTTATCGTAGGGTTGGACTTTATATACCAGAAGAGCCCGAGTACGAGGGTTTTATCCGACTTAAAAACTATCGCCCCTAACTGATTATTTTCGTTTTCAATCTGTTTACGTCGACCGTCCCCTTTGTCAATGTAACATGTTTAGGATATGAATTAAAACTTTTATTTGTGAAATAGCCTTCCAATGTAATGGAACATCCTATAAATGCCCTAGGGCACATTATATAAATGCCCTAGGGCACAGCAGATTTTGTGTTGCAGCTGGTTTCCGCTGTGTTACCAAATTTGAATATTAAAATGTACCAGATGTCTACAGAATATGACATGTTCACTTTTGATTGGACAGTACTTTACTACGGCGCTGTCATTCGTTTCTGGATTTGGTGACCAAGGCTTTATGAGTAAATAAAACACCCTGAATTGAGCACTCTGATTGGTCAATCAACAGTAGATAGTTTTTAAGTATATATAACACACATACATTGATATATATATATTATATATATATATATATATATTATATATATATATATATATATATATATATATATATATATATATATCCTGACATTATTTCTCGTTTGTCTATAGACGGGTGGGCGACTGTTGAGGACGCTATCAGCAGGTTAAGTTAGATAGGGCCGTGACACCGAGACACACAGATAGTTTAGACTGTAAGACTAAGTTAACGACGCGCGACGTTCCGGCTTAGAACTGCTATCCTAAATGGATTGTTTGAGACAAAGGACAGGTGTGTAACAAGTGACTCGTTCATGATGTCTCCATGCTTTAAGATTCGGTCTGTTTTTCTTCGTCTATATTGAGGGTACATGGTCATCGATTTCAGGCCAATAAATGTTTACCTTGAAGAATGGGTCCTTATCGTTCAATTTGCATACAATGCTCATTAATACATTCTGCATAAATGAATACATTAATTTCTGAAATCGAGCATCAGATGCATGTTGCCAAGATGAGGTATAAAATCTCTTGTGGGCAAATCGGTGTTGCACTTTCAGTTTGGCACCGGAAGTTTTTATGTGTTTGTTGATTTTGGTAAAATTTCGCGGGCGCTCAAAAGGTTACAACTGACTGTTTTTTAAAGAAAACTTCTGGTGGTTCCATTGTCCAGGGACCCCAATAGAACACGTAGGAGCATAAGTTTATAGCCATCACAGGCTAGTTTGACAAGAAAGCTAGACAGACAGAGGGCAAACGGGACTATGTAAACTGTCCAGTGGTTCCGTCTGTCCAGAGACCCACAATACATCACGTGGGAGCACAATTTTATAGCCATCACAGGCTCATTTGACGAGAAAGACAGACAAACAGAAAGCAAAAGGAACGGGGATAAACCTTGTCACCTCTTTAGGGGCTTTGCAGTCTTGGCCAACTGAAGTACCGGGCAAACAGAGGGTGCACGTCCGCAAACTGAATCTCTGCCACAAGGATATTATTATTCTTACTGTTGTTGTTGTCTGCAGACAAAGCTGCTGATCTGTGAACATTCTAAAAACGTCACAAGTTAACATTTAACGACACCTACGGAAAAGCGTCTTGCACACTGTCTGTTACGAAAAGAGAGAAAATTGCCCTTATGGATTTCAAACTTTAATCCAAACCGGTAGCTGAAGAACTTGTCTCATTTGTACTTGATTTAAACGTCATAACACGCCGGAAGGAAGTAAATTTACTGCTGTCATGATAGCGTTCAGCCGAAGAGCTGTCTAAAAAACACTAAAACTATTCCCTTCCACGTTTAACACAGACTCCAAAATTAATCTCTAATTTCGTCTTGTTTAACGATGGTATAAATCAAATGTAGCCATTTCAAATTTTACAAAGAACTCTTTCATAATTCGCAATCATGGCCACTTTCAAAGGTCATAAAGCAATAGCTGTATTGACCGTGCCAGGTGCTTCACCGCCATCTGGTTGACACGTTTCCCTTGTGATAACGTAGGCATTTTTTACAGTGGGTACTGATAACGCTTTCCTCCACGATTCGCACGCGCACGTCGTCATTTCCAGCTATCAAAGTTTTTAAAGGTATACTGTCACCTGTTCCAATTTTGCCACAGTTACCATGGAAAGAGAAAATCTAAACAATCACAGATTTTAAGCTGGTGGTCGCTTTTTAAAAACAGCGCCCTCACATGGGTATTTTGAATACCCTTTGACCATATACGGGCATAGTTAGATTACATGTAACTGTATATCTTTAAGGTAGAATGCGTCTCGGGGACAGATATTAGGACTCCCAAACTTTAACAATGCTTTGAACTGGTCTACCACTTATGGGGGTTCATAGTAAAGCTCTTGGTGTAACAAATCTTTTCAGCGTCTTAGTTTTTCAAAAATCACGAATTTTATTTTCCCCACAGATTTAACACAGGTACGGCGGCCATTTTGAATTGCAAAGACTGGTAGATGTTGTGTTAATCATTATTTGTTTCTCTTTGTACTGTGACCCCTGAATTTTATTCTCGATCTGGTAAGAGGATGGTTGAAAGTTCAATTTTGGAAAGTTTCAGAAAAAGTTTGCCTTTCATTTCTGAGGCGAATACTACCTTAAACCGTTCTCTTTCAAAACAAAAAAAAATCATAGGTCATCATACAAAGTTTGGTATTAGAGATACGACCTAACGTTTACAGATATATATGATATTCAAAATGGCCGCCATCCGTATTAACTCTATGGCGGAAAATTTAATTTTCTATTTCCACAAAAAAAGTAAGGCTTCGATGAAAACTTCTGTCACTCCGAGAGCTGGACGCGAAGGGTAAAGTAAGAATTTGAGAGTCCAAATATTTGTCCCCAAGGTGCATTCTACCGTTGGAAAGAGATTAAGCCCATCACGAGGCTGGATGCGCTCACTTCTTTCGGAAATCTTGACATCACATTCTGCCGTGGTACACGAAAATTCATAAACTGCCTTTCTTTCCTTCAATATAGCACCTCCTAGTGCTAAAGCGTGTACTTTACGTGCATGAATATATATCTTTGACTTTTAAGCATACGACGTCGACGATTCTGAGACTTCAGACAGGTCTGGCTGTTTCGTAATATACAAATGTTGAACGGGTACGGTGTACGATCATGACGGATAGTGAAAATGAGTTACAGGCTTGTAAATACGACATAGTTATCTTGTAATCATGATAATCAGACAGTAATTACGGCGTTAGATTAGGCACTTCCGATTGGCTTGACCGGGGTCGTAAATTCTTTGCAATGGCTTGAACGTGGCCTGGGGTCATAAATCGTTGCGTTAGCTTGATTGTGACAGCTGGGAATTTGACTTAAGGTAGTAGGCGGCCCGCAAGAGAAAGACTTAAACTTGTCCTAAAAAGTTGCAACCATTCGCTCACCAAATCAAGCAATGGTCAGGGTTCATCGTGTAAAGTTTGGTACCAGAGAATCAATTCTTTACCGATACTTGGAATTCAAAATTAGCCGCCATCCATGTGTTAACTACCCACGGAAAAATTAAATTTTTGATTTTCGAAAAACTAAGATGGAAAAAATTTCTTGCTCCAACAGCTTGAAAATTTGAATAAATGTGAGAACTGTACAAAATAAGAGTGAAATATCTGCCCCTGGGGCGCATTTTGAATCCAAACCAGGTACTCAGACCATGCTTGGGTCATGATTATTGGCCATTGCAAAGATAGAATGTATTCCATTGCATGAGAGATCTTGTTGCCTTCCTGTTGCCCGCCTGGGGGGGGGGGGCAGGTGCCCACCCCTCCCGCCCAGGCTACGGCCCTGCATTCAAACTTTTGAATTTGGCTACCGACATTCATCCCCGTAGTCATGAAAACGGACTGCGAGTGATTATACCCACTGCAGAACACTATCACTGTTACAAAAGCCAGAGTACGAACGATAGTTTTTTGGTTCAAAATGCTATCCTCCAATTTATTCGCTTGTTTAAAAAAACTGTCTTATTATCTCACCTGTATACTGACTACATATGAAAATTTAATTTTAAAAATAACCTTCAAAACATACCCGCTATATGACAAGACAATTTATTTTGTTTTAATTCAAAGCACGTAGCGTGCAACGTTCTAAAATGAATGTGGAATTGGACGAAAATTCTGACAGTGAGAAAGACAAGAATACATAAACAAAGGATTAACAGAGTATCTCGATAAAGGTCATGTGACCACTATCTGATCGTGAAATCGACGTGTGAACAAGTTCATAAAAAAGCGATATGTCATAATGTACACAACGCCACCGTTGAAATATACGACCAGGTCGATATCTTGGTCTTCTGTCGAAGCCGACAAAGTAAAACGTCCGATAAATATCGATTAATTGTCGATCATGATTTTGCGTCCATTGTTTCTACCGACACAAGTTACTATCCAAATACAACATGCAACGGGTGAGTCAAAGACACGACGCGCTGGATCAGATAAAATTCGTAATGTCGCGGCTTAATGTGATGTTTTGGCCTGGTCGACGAATTTCAACGAGGAATGACTCAAAATATTCGACCGAACGAAAAGTCAGACAAGTCAAGTGCACAGACATACAGCTGTAACTTTACACTTGTAGCGTTTTTCATTCGTTTTGTTCTCAAAAACAAACTTACTATCTTCTTCACTCTATCGGCAGTACATCGAAATATGAGGTATCAGCCCCGTGAAGAGAACGCACTGCGTTCAACAATGCGATGTTATTGTTGACCTATGGAATCATAATCAATTTCCAACATTGGACATTGCACAAACAGAGGTTGTGATGATAAGTCGAAACAAGGTGTTTTGATAACATTTTGCGGGCGAGAACAGGAAATTGCATTAAAAACACAGATCCGCAGTAACGGAAAATACATGCCTGCTAACGGAGCTTTATAACAAAGTGGCGGACGCTACATCCTTCGCAGAACGACCAACATTATAAGATTTGAAAACTTTCCACAAAGAATCGTTCGACCAATAGCGAGCGGAAATATTTACAGTGCTTAATACAGAGTATTCAAAACTACTTAGACGTAAGCTGTGACGAAACCGAGTCAAGACGTTCCATTGGCTATAATGTGAATGCGCTGGCGCACTCTTTTAATTTGGTATGTCAATGCAAAAAAAAGCGCCACGTAAAACCTTGGTTTTCATCATATCCGCAACATTCAAGAAAATGCACTCATGGTCATCTCATCAGAGCCGCCCCTCTCCCCTTTTCAGGAATAAAGCAAGAAAGTATATCGCTGTTCAAATACGGGTATGAGGTCACGTGATTCGTCTCTGCGCGTTGAAACATTTTTTGGGGGGAAAATAGACCGAAGCATTATAACATAAATTCTAAAAGGAAGTGGGCGGGTGATAAATTATGGAAACGTGAAGAGAATAGTTGTTTCTTGTCGGGGTCTGTCACCAAACGTGCAATGTTTGAGGTAATTCGCTTGTTCAGCTGTACTGTATGAGTGTCTCATATTCGGGCACAAGTGGGAAAGGGGTGTTTACTAGACTAACGACATATTGATTTAGTGTCTGACGACGATGACCATGATGCAATATTAATGCGATGCAGTCATTAATATTCAATCATCACCCGACCCCCAAAACAATTGGAAATCTTCAGTTCCGATTCGGTCGGTATAGCAACTGGGGTTAGGTATGAATAAGTCATTTGCCTGTCCACTTAGTTTGCCAAGGAAAGCCCGGATGTTACCTCCTAAGTTCACAGAGTCCCTTGCTTGGTGACAATCCCAAATATACAAGTGTTGATACATTGCCACATTAAAATATGAAGCTGGATTAGGTACGTAAACGGGTCATTTATATTCAAGAAATGCGCAACGTCCTGATATATTGCACGGATTCAACATTTTTGTTGAATACGCCAAAAAAGTGATAAATTAGGGATGGTCATATATCCGAGTGGGTACTCACATCATAAGTGATCGCATTACTCTTATTCAATAAAATTCTGTATCATTATGTCAACTGTGCCAAAATCATCAATCAGAGAATTAACCAAGTCATGATTATTAACCAGAAATGTTATAGGTAACATCTTTTTAACCCTTTAAGAACCATCGTTTGGCCTAAAAGCGATAGCTATAGATGTTGAGTGTGGACCTATTTGGGTTGAACAGCGTAAGGGAATATTATGTGATCAGTGATATACATTTGCAGACGAAGCTGTCTGTCGTTTATGTAAATTTGGCGAATCAAAAGTACAATAAACCTTATATATACCTTATATATTGCAAACTATACCGTCATATTTTTAATTTATATATATCAATTTATGTACATATGCGGTTGAACTGTGAGTGTAAACTAATGTTCACGTATGCATGCCACTACGCCCGCCAAAAGTTGGTCCGTGTCCAGGTGCGTGTGTTAACCAAATCATGAGCACGGGTTCTGGCAACGCAATTGTTCAAACTGGTCCGGCATGCGGGTAGACGCCATGGAACACTGCTTTCCGCGTATGAACCCCTCACCTCGCTTTGCGAGGTGCGTGGGTGTCCATATACAGACGGATGAGCACATATCTTTAAACCAACGGTTTACCTTTGTACCCATCAACCTTCAAAAACAAATTCTTACCGATTTGCCCGTACCTAGGAAATTTCTGAACCACTCAACAACCTACCTACTGACACCCACCTAACAACCCACTGCAACACACAACGGGTAATGGCATAAAAAACAGGCACAGGGGACACACATCTGGCCTCAATAATTACATCATGAGACCATTGATACACAGATACATACAAGTATTCAAAACATGGCACATCATAGGTATACGTATACTATTTATACATGAGAGCATGTTCCAATGGCTACATGGATACAGTACATCAGTGCCAGCATTACGTCTCAATTACGCAGTGCACACACAAATGACAAATGTATACATGCATATATACATATCTACCGAGTAGATAATACACTGTTACGTGTAAATGTTACTCTATATATATATATATATATATATATATATATATATATATATATATATATATATATATATATATATATATTAGATCAGGGTTTTCTCTCGACTGCGCGATTACGCAAATTGCGCATTTAGAGCCATTGTCTGCCCTGGAAAAGTTACTGATAGCGCGGAAATCGCGCACAAAACAAAGCAAAGACATCCCCGTGTATGAAGGTGACTGAAGCCCATAGTGTAGTGACCTAGCTGTGAATATGCAAACTGACGAATATCATGATGTCGATGTTAGTAAGGGTGCTCCATTCGACATAGATGACGAATCTGAATTTGGTGACGATTGATATCGTAACGATATCGGCGGGGATGCGGTTCCTGAGAAGGCAAAATCAGCATAAATAGTGACTGCCCTCTAAAATGTCAAGTCTGCCCCCTAATTTTGACGAAAGGGGCAGAAATTGGCCCTTTCAATGAGCATACAAAGAAAACACTGCGTATATATATATATATATATATATATATATATATATATATATATATATATATATATATATATATATATATGGATAGAGACATAGAGAGACAGGCTGACGTTAGGCTGGCTGAAAGACGGTTTGATTGGCACCCCTTTCACTCAGTATATCTGAATAAAGAACGTGACGAAACAGCGTACGGGCGTGATCCAACCATGCATCGTAAACAAATACGCCAAAAATTTACCAAATTGAACGTAAACTTTATCCTCTCAGCGACCCGGGATATTATTTATGAACTGAGATGCATGACCTGGCTTTTGGTCTTGTCTAGTTGTTTTCACTTTCGGTAGATAAATTTGCTGTGACTCCTAGAAAAAAAAACAACAACTGACGTGCACATGTGCAAGTTCCCGTTAATATGTCTCCTAGGGGTCAAAAGGTCACTGGCCGGTCGGCTGGTCAGCTGATTCTTTCTGGAGTTGTTTTACTAAAAGTCTCTTTTGGCAACGATCAGACAAACAGACATCTCCTCAATTACCATCAATGCAATTTTACTTTAGATTTGAGGGATTTCGCGCTTGAAATTTTCCGTACCAACTCTGAAAACGAAAGTTTCGTCATGGCAGTCTGGCAAGCCTGTTAATATGTATGTTAACCATATCATCCTCCAGACAAACTGCCCTTGATGAATGGGTATCAACTCTGTTTTACACAGAACAGGCGTTCTGCCCTCGACGAATTGATCGTCTAATTGTAAAGCCATTCATCCCTGTCCCCCGCAGAGTAGTGAACCGACGCTTGTAAACCAACTGTAGACTTCGAAAAGGTCGACGGTGTAGGTTCATTCGGTTCCTTTACCGCAGACCGTGGCCAGCCCTCCTCACACAGCCAAAAACCTACAACGCTAACCAATAACAAGAGTTCTGAATTTCTTTAAAAACTGTATGACCATATACATAAATATATAGATACAAATATATGCATACGTTTATGTGTGTGTATGTATGTATATATGTGCATGTACATACACACACATATATACTAACTTACACACACAACACATATATATATATATATATATATATATATATATACACAATCTACCTGGGATCTACATTAGTATATATATATGTGTATATATATATATATATATATATATATATATATATATATATATATATATATATATATATACACATACATAAAATCTACCTTGGATCTACATCAAGTAAGTTTGAAAGTTAAAGACCTAAATTAATTGAATGTCAAAAAGTTAATACCTAAATTCTCTTTTCTTCAGGAACACCTATTCTAAAGCTAAAACTCTCATAACATTATCAAACAGAAAATAACAAAGTGGGACCCAAACACCGAGAATTTGATATATATCTATCGTTGGATGTCACATTTCTCCCCCCAACCCCAACCCCCACACCCTAAGTTTTAAAAAACTCAAAAAAGGTTCTGAGATTTGCCGCACTGAACTTTTTTTGCAGGCGACTGCACTTTAGTAATACTCGACCTAGCTTATCGAGAAAATCGACTGTGCATTTATGTAACGTGTCGCGCAACGTGCTACAGGTTTACGTCACAAGTGACAGTGCTGATATTGACTCGCCCTTCAGATTCTAATCTTTTCTTTTTTGTTTTCAGACAAAATATGAAATGCCGTGCTTGATCGATCGTTCCTAGCCTGACATCTCATCGTAATTTTTGGACATTTCGGACAATAGCTAATCCAAGATCGGCAACTTTTGGCGACCCCTTTTCATGAACCAGCCGTCGTCGAGTACAGAATGATGAAGAATAAATTCCAAGCTGTTTTTAACTGTCAGTCGTGGCAGAACACATACACCATTAAATAAATACAGAAAGACTCGCTTTATTCCCTGCCTTCTCTCTTGCCGAATGTAATATATTTGTGATTAGGGCAAATCCTAAACCTCTTTCACGGTTACATTCTATGTGCCGTCTCTAAGCGGTGCGGTCTTAAATATATTTTTTAAATGTGAGAGGGCCTCGAAGGAGTTGGTATTGGCAATAATTAATAAAAAGTTCTGATACTTTGATGGTGATATCGGAAGAAATTTGTGGTTTCTGTTTTTTCTCCAACGCGGCAAATGTTTACCATTGATTGCTATTGTTTTGGGTTATAGCGAAAGCGGAAAATCATGTTTTTGCTCACTCCAGGTGCACACCGTCTCTCTCTCTCTCTCTCTCTCTCTCTCTCTCTCTCTCTCTCTCTCTCTCTCTCTCTCTCTCTGTCTGTGTGTGTGCGCATGGCGAGCTCACCCTGCTTTATGACGAGCTGGTCGCGGCACAATTTATCGGGTACCAGGTCAGGAGTTACGGTGAAACGCTCTTATTAAAATGTTTTGCGGTTTTTTGGGTGGAATTAATCAAACGGCCGGGCTGCTGCTGCTGCACTGTGGCAAGAAGACTATATTGTTTAAACTCATCAAAACTGTTGACGAGTCCGGTGTCCGTTCGCCAACGTGAGTAATATTGTCCACCAACCCCATGCTACTAAGCATTAGGCCAACTTCGAACTCAGGCTGATGCCAGTAAGAGTACTCGGCCTACCGGTTTAGAGCTTCCCGTGAAACCCGGCCGTTCAACGCCAAAGACTGGGTCATTTTGACCAAAACTTAAATCTTCGACATTAGTCCTCCATAGCAAGCCTACCGGGAACATCATAAGGTATTTAAGTTTAATTAGTTAATTAATGCTGAAAGCCATCAGTCACGCTTCTTTAACATGTTTGAATTAGTGAAGTATTTCGGATTAAATGATGGGCAACTATTTGCTTAGTACTGGAAAAACATACTTTGAACACCGCGTCGCACCCTAACAAATTCCTTGTGTCGATCGCCAATGATGCCATCTCGCCTTTTTTTCATGGAACACCAAGATCCCCCTTTCAACCCACGTTGGTAGACACAGGTTGACCGCCTTTCTCCAATCTATTGATCGATAGAACCCGTCTTTGTTGTTCTCCCCGAGGCTATCCTTTTTGGGGGCAGGGCCTCTCATTTGTGAGCGCTGTCCTCAAAGGAGAAAGATGGGTGTGTGTGTACTGCGCGCTTATTACACAACAGTCGTATCCAAGCAGTCGCTAGGGCGCCCACCTCTCCAACTGCCGCAGACAAAACATGAAGATGGTCAGTAGGTTTAAAGTCGCTCGACACAAATGCAGCCATTGTCCTTCTAGACGCTCAAGGTCAATAGGTGAAGTTTCAAGATGCCCTATTCTGGTCACGTGCCGATCTTTGAAAAGATTTCACTCGAACTTCATACAGCGTGTTTGTTTCGGAGCACTCTCTTTTACCTCCATAAAAGATTAAAATTGGTAAACAGATAATTTTTGATGTAATCGTACACGATAGACAACGGAGAAGAAACTATCTGTACGTGACCGGACAGAATTGTCGTTGTTTCCGATGTTCACTAGGTTGTGACTGGTAGTTTGTTTATATCAGCATTTTTTGTATCCTCGCTTACAGTGGAACGCTAACTAATAGGCGCTGCTGAGAAACATTTTGTACTTATGGAAAAAAAAACGTGTGTATTTCTTAATGGTGTATAGTAGATGGACCTTCCAGGCAACAGTCAAACTCTCTCTCTCTCTCTCTCTCTCTCTCTCTCTCTCTCTCTCTCTCTCTCTCTCTCTGAGTCTCTGGGAAAACTAGAAAATAAGAAGGCAATATATATTATATTGATAGTCATCAAAATCTGACTTAGATGGGCCTTTTTCTTTTTTGTGTTTTGTTTTGTTTTTTTCCCATAATCTGAATTTGGCTACTAAGATCTGCCTCACGTTCCAACTGCCTCTGTTTGTTCTAATGTCTGTGCGCTTAGCCCAGATTTTAAAACTAGGCTTTCCTCCTTTGTTTGCGTGACATTGCGGTCTTGTTTTTTTCCGACTGGGATTTTTTTATTGCATGCTTTCAGCTAATAAAATAAAATTATGGCCGGGCGACCATGCGCAACGCCACAAGATTTGAAGCCACATGAGAAATGTGTGCCGGGGAACCTTTTTTGCCGGCGCGCAGTACGTCTCTATTGAATTATGTACCAGAGTTGGAAAAGTTAAAAGTTTCCAGGGAGACACGGACCCGGTCACCGATATCGCACCGTGTCTACGTTGTTCAAGCTTCGCACTGAGACAAACTAACAATAATACACAGCCGTTTCAGCAACCACACGCTCACTCGACGCTGCACCATACGATACAGCCCCATTGCACCGGCGTTTCGCGTACGTGAAAGGTCGCGGGAGGTCACCGTCTGGTTATTTACGTCTGCAGCTGACACAGTCGCCGCCATAATATGCAAATCGATTCGCTATGAGAATGCGGATTTCGTTTACTTTTTAGGGAAAATCTAAACCCTGCCAATTCAATCTCATCGATTCAATCTCATCATTTATTCTCGTAAATAGCCATATCCAAGTTATATGAAGGAGCGATTTACAGTAATTCGGCTATCTGTGACATAATAATTTATTTGTTCTCTACGGTTTTTTTGTCGTTCGAGTCCTTGTGGGAACAAAATTCTAAAAGCTGTATCGCGTGACTGCAATATATGTCGATGAAAAAGTCTTTTGACCATGGATACCGCTCCAATTGTCAGCTAGATTATCTCATGACAGACCCCCAAAAACAATGCCTGACGTAAAAGACAAATTCATATACTTGTGGTGATGTCAATATGGCGCCGAGTGGACGGCAATGTCACGTCACGTAGGCCCGAAATGTGGGCCGGGTAGAGAAACTGCCGTTCGGTCGAAGACCAACAGAAAACTCAGTAGACCTATTTATTAAACTTTTTTATGGTACAATTCAGGGACATTTAGGTGGATGGTTCGGCTGACGTGCGAAGTCAGTATGACAGCGTTTATGAGTGAAGTAGGCCCGCTGAATCAAGGCACATGATTGGTAAACAAGGACCGACAACCATGATGTTGAAACTGGTAACCCAATAGAACGTGCAGCGATTAAGTATTGAGAGGACGATTCTCACATAATCGAGTCTATGTTTGTCTGAAGAGAAAAAAATATAAACCATAACGTAAACTTACACCAGATAAAAGTTACTTGTATTTTTTCCATTCGCATTAAGAATTTTTTTAAACAGTAAAATAATTATTTTCAAAGTATTCCCTTTTTATCGGCAATTAAATCAAAATTGACGGGCCAGAGCTCCGAAAGATATCTTCCTCATCCCTTCCCACTGGAATCGAGAAATTTTCTGTGAATCTGACAAAACTGATGACAATTGTACAAGACAGTGTGAGTACAAACTCCAGATAACTGGCGATCCATTTTAATTAAAATCTAGAACAGTTTACAGTTCCCGAACTCTGCTTCACTGCACGAATAAAAAAAAATGCCGCGTTCAAGTTGCCTCGCGTGCTTGAGCTGCACGACACTAAGATTTAGTATCTTCTGCGAATAATCATTTCAACGTCAAATGCCACAGGCTTGCAGTTACTTTTATCGCTGCTCGCCCTGAAGATTTTTGTTTACATTAGAATTACGGCTGCGAACGTCCGGATGATACATACCACTCCAGAATGGAATATTGGCATGCATGCCGACAGATTTGCTGGTCGGTATTTTCAGTTGCGTCAGCGGACAGTCGTTTCGAACACATATACTTCACATATGGGGTCGGCTAGTTTACGGTTACACCTTTTCCGAGAACTCAATCGTTTCGCATGTTACTATTACGGAAACTTTTATTGCCATATTTTGAATATTGAGGTTGCTTTTTTTTACTGGTAATAAAGTAGGTCTGCGCAGGTGGCGATGAATCCATAGCAACTTCACTGCGATCCCTCTCTGGGCGTCTACGTGTCAAATTCAAGTTTTAATATTGTAAAGCCAACCAAAACAGTGATTGTCGAAGTCCGCCTTTTTTGAGGGGTATTAAATTTTCCCATATAGTGCTACCCTCTTCATATCACCCCTTGAAGTTATTTGGCAATCCCAGAGAACTTGGTGGGAGCCACAATGTGCTGGGTCATCTGGCATCCCACACGCTCAAATAACACCTGTTTATTGAAGAACGTGAAAATTTGGGGAAAGAATCATATAAAGATAGTTTTCATTTTGACAGAGACGTCAAAGTGTATGTTTTGCCTCTTCGTTTCTCTTGTGGGGTATCCAGGAGAGGGGGGGTGAGGGTCTTATCTGTGGGAACTGGTATCGGCCACGAGGCGACATCATAATTTTTGCCGGGTTACCCTTCTTCGTATATATAATTATATATTCAGTTAGGATTGTGGTCTAAAAACTGTTTCATCACTTATCCTCAAAAATATACCAAACATTATAAAGAGGAATATATAGGTTTGTGGCGGCCTTTCCTTGAGATCAAGAATGTCATCTTAAGGATATGTTTGGAGAAGAAAAATCAACGCTATACCCTCTCCTCCAATAGACAACATCTTCAACCCTCAAAACCGGACTATATATTCTGCGACAGCTATCTGCCATTCTGGTTATATACCTGCCACTATTTTAGCAACGGTCTTGATTTCTTCTTGTCGGGGGATACATGCCCGTGCCTTCCCTGATTTAAAAAAAACCGCTACTTTGGTGCCAGTTTGGGAAAGTTAAGGTCGATAAACAGCGATGCTTCTTTATCTAAATGTCTGACTCAGTTTGTTTGGTTGGCGTGGCTTTTTCTTCTTCTTCTCCAGCATACACGTTACAGTGCATGGCGGCATTAAAAACAGTCCGTCTATGCAATCGCCATCTCTACCGATCCGACGGTTCGACCAGTAACTTTCCCTCCGAATAATTTCATTTCATCGCAAATGCCACTGGAGAATACTATAACATTTGGCGAAATTCTGGAAGTAATAAGCGCCCCAGTATACCGAGGCAGTGTCGGCCAGCGTCTCCAGTGTAAAACGACCGCACAATTAAGCCTTCTTGGTCGAACACATGTCTGTTATAGAATTGTATCAAGAGAGAGCCCATACGATTCCCTGAAACTCGTCCTAAATGCCATGTTTTTACTCATCAGAATGTACAGTTCTTTTTCTGTTCCAAAATTCGCTTTCTCTGTTATAATGTTGTTTTTGTGGAACACAATAACGTAATTAGCGCACTTAATTCTAATTGCGGTTAAGCACCCCGACAGATTACTTCAATAGACGTACAGTCCCCTCCGTCTAAAAAATCGATTCCCGCGCTACTTGTATTTTTTATAAATACCATCTGTAACTATTTACTCAAATAATTACACTTATTCCTGCTGCCGATGAGGAGCGAAACTATCCGAGAACCACAAGAAAAGCACATCGAAAATGGAAGAGGTACTCCTGCAATTATTAAAAAAGAAAACATTCCGCGAAGCATGAGCGCAAATAAATGCATGATTTTCTTCGTAGACGTAGACTACTGTCAGCTCGTATGTAATTTTTTAAAAATTGTTCTTCTTTCTCTTGCAGAAAAGTTATATAATACATTATGCGACTGTAGTGCTATTTTGATTCAAGGGTCGAGTGACTTTTCGCGTTGTCATACAGAGGGAAAAATTGACACGGAACCACTCATTAGTTTTGCTGTAAAACTGTCAAATACTTCCAATTGAATGTTTTTTTGATCGGGAAACAAAACATAAGGTCTCTTCTACCACTTGAGTTGCTTCCACAAACGTGTGACCAATGCGTGGGGTAACGTGACGTTTCTAAACTTATTAATATCTGTATACCTGTGAATGCGTGTTTGTTTTATTGAATTTTAAATAACGTCGCTAACAAGAATGCTGGTATTCTTCCGGATAAAAAAAAATAAACTAGGTTGTCGCAGTGTACTCTATGATGGCCAAAAGGAAATGTGATGCATTTTGTTGATGATATTCTTGGCAGTTTTGGCTGCAAGTCTCCGAATTATGTGTACAGACGTCACTGTTTTCTCTAAATGGGGATCAGAAGTCGAAGGAACCATAATCCCGATGACTCGTTTTATTTTCACTCTTTGCAAAAACACGTCGAGCGGCGTGGCCAAGTTGGAAACCCCTCTTGGTGAAGGCGGGGGAACACTCATCTTTCCGATTCCGAGCCCCGGATACGATCTTTGAAACATGCAGATATACACTATTATGCAATATCATATTCCATTCACACATGCGAATACCAGGAAGTTTCTAAGCTTTTGTCTGTCTGTTTGAGTGCAAAGAGCCTTATCGGGTTTGCAGTTATAACAAAGCACTAACGACGTATATATATATATATATATATATATATATATATATATATATATATATATATATATATATAGTCATGTATTATTTTTCTTCAGTCATGTACAGCGCGCTGAGACGCATGTGTAGTGCGCTTTAAAGAAGTTTTTAATTATAAATATATATATATATATATATATATATATATATATATATATATATATATATATATATATATATATATATATGTTGTGTGTATACATGTTTCTATGTATATATGGCAAAATTGTAGCCAACGGTTTGACTTTTTGATGTTTTGCGTTCTGGTATACTACCAGTCACAAACGTTTGCGAAATGGAATAAAATGAAATAGCTCCATGAAGACTTCTCCATTCTATCTACTCTCTATAAAACAACAATTAACGAGGAACATATCACGTGAAGAAAGTTTACAGCATTGAATAATTATACAATTATAGAAATTCCGAAAAAAACCAACAATACAAATAAATTTATTGGACATTGGCAATATATACACTTTTTGACACTTGCAGATAAATATTTACGAAAATAACCTTCCTAGATTGGCGTATGGTCGTCGTTTTCGACTGTGATTTAATGTGTGACGCTCATCACTTTCTGTCGATATTTTCATACTTTTTGAATACTCTTTTAAACCGCGGCACACAGGTCCGAATTCTCTGGCCGACATTTACCAGTGGAGCTGTGTGGCGTCCTGAGGTTCAAGGGACGCCAAGATTCGCCGTTTAAGTTTGGTATCTCCGCCATTTCAGCGTGCTTGCTTATGCTCAGCTTGTCTCTACCCAGAGTGTGTGCCACGTTTTGGGCTGCACAAGCAGGTGCCGATACGAGCTTGCCCCTCGGAGTGTTTTTTACACTGTGAACACATACAACGAACCTAAGTACGACAGAATATATTGGATTATAAGTTTGAAGATGGGGGATCAATCTCCTGGGTTTTTTTTAATTTGGGTGCTTTTGTTCATATTCTGTTTAGGTATTAAAGCCGGGACAGTTATTTGATCGAGGCTTGGTGTTGTTTACAACACCGTGAGCTACAACACTACTCAAAGTGGAAACCCATATCAAAGTACATCCCTGGTTCCGCCTTTGCC
The DNA here is from genome assembly GCF_041260155.1 of Ptychodera flava. Classification (NCBI taxonomy): domain Eukaryota; kingdom Metazoa; phylum Hemichordata; class Enteropneusta; family Ptychoderidae; genus Ptychodera; species Ptychodera flava. Next base: position 15,645,704 of record NC_091943.1, read on the forward strand.
TTGTATTTACTGCACCACTCATCTTTATTTTATAAATGCACGGCGAATTACGGAATCTGTTCACGAGAGGAGGAGAGAGGGGTCGTTCAACTTAAAGGAAATCTAGGCACTGTGGCAAGAAGGGGTTTGTGGGAGTTGCATGGGATCTTAACTACCCCGAGAGATACGAACTGATCTGCACAAAGGTGTCCGATTTGGGATTTCTCGTATCTCGAAAGAGTGCTGACCTGGGGCGCCAACGTATATTGTCTACCAGGACGCATTTCTATCTGCCGGACCGACAGCTAAGCCCTGCTGCTTACTTTTGATCATAAGCGGTCCGGGACTGATTTTTTTTTGTTTGCCGCAAACCGTCACGGACACCGCCCCACACAACTACCATAGAGAACAGTCAAACGTACACCCCAAACACGATACACTGCCATACTATCGCCATTCCCATCCTAAAGTAAAACTCTAAAAGGTTGGCATAATCTGACATCAGTTTTAATACTTAAATTTTACAATACAGTGCGTCTTGAGCCAAGTGGGACTGAAGACAATGGCGAAAATGAAAATACATATCGAAAATGGCGGGAAATTCGCCGAGTTATTAACCAAGCAGGTCTAGCCAACGGTTTCTCGATTGGTCCTAGTATATCGGTGTTATGCACAGTGTTACTTTGTTTCTGCAATCGCGTAGATGAATGTGGGATAAAATAGTGTTTGTCATGCAATAAAACTCTTGTTCAGGAATTCTATAGCTGCTGTGATTCCATGGCGAAGACGAAATATTTTATTCCAAGTCCGCTGCCAGTGCCGACATTTTGGATAGATCAGCATACAGAGACGGGGAACTCGGTCCAATAAGACTTGTCGTTATTTGTCGGCGACATTCTGTGATTTATTGTTCCACGTCTGGGTTGTCTGACCTGAACCACCTTTAACCTTGTTTTTATTTAGAAAAAAACGTATAATTCTAGATTCTGAAAACTGTAGGTGAAAATGCGCCAAAATTCGCCGGATTGCTTAAAACAACTCAAGATGAAGTCGACACGGTCACCGTCACTCACGCCTGCCCCCGGAACGCGCGGGAAAGCGTCACGCGCGTTCTCGGTCATATCTCAAACTTACAGCGGCTTCTGTTAATTGGTTCTTACATTTCCTTCCATTTTATGCAGACTGCACTATATTTCCATGAAATGTAAATAATACGCATCTTTTGGAGCCACATCTTCGTGACAAACGAAACGCCGCCCTGGCGAACAGTGAGGTTCAAAGCCACGTCCATGCTCGGATCAATGCGGCGAGGTGCGGCCAACGCCGTGGAAGTCAGAAAGCTACACCAGGAAATGGGTGCACTGCCGGCCGACTAGGCTGAAGAATTAAAGTCCTGAACATATATTAAAACTAGAGCACATTCAACGAGATAGTACCTTCTACTACACTGCTACAGATTCTCATTCAGTTGCTACCTTATCAGAACGCAAAACTTGATCCCGAAAGAACTGCCATGTCTGTATCTGGCCATGTTGCAGCTCAGTCACGATTGTTTACAGGTAAAATTTTACCATAATAACACACGCAATTGATGGACTACATTAGCTCCAAAACAACGTAGTTCAACTTTTTGCCCCCTTCTTCCGTTAAGCCATTGGTATAATTTCAGAACTCGTTCTGGTCTCAAAGTGCTCGCCCACTGGATTCCGGGCGCATCGACAGAAACGTCTGGTCTGCCAGCCTGTTAAATCCTCATTGGCAACGGCAGGGTCCTGTTTACCCTGCGGTTGGCAGTTTATTCTTCTAACTCACTCTAGGAACCAGAGGTCGTGACACGCACTGCGCTAAAAATTAGCCAGAGAAAGTACAGGAACATGCAACGCGAGCTTCGAGTAGAGGCAATATGGTACTGACCACAAATCTGATCCTTCGCAAAGCCAATTTTCGTCAACATAGTCATGGAGGCCACTCCCTCCAAAATGGACTTCTAAATTATGGTCACTCTCCAACAAACACAAACGATCTTTACCCCTTTTCAGAAAAAAAATAATAAATATGTTAAACCTCACAATAAGGAAATACTGAGTCAGAATTCAAATTTTCTGGGCGCATACATTAATTTATACTGGGTATTTGACAATACCGAGTTCAGTAGCGAGTATTTCAGTCCGCCACACGAAGTGCCAACCATCAATGAACTTTAACTTATTAAGAGCGGGAAATAATGTCATCATTAATATAAACAAAACAAACACAAACTCCTAACGTTTACAACCCTATAAATTCTTCGGTCATTTACTGTTATTTTCCGTATTTCGAATAAATTTCAAATGATGTGTTTTCTGTGTGTGTCGTTGTTCTTTTACTTTCATGAAGTTCATGTCTAGGGGCTGCATAGTCGAAACAACAAAGAATTATCCACGCAGCTCGGACCGTGGTGTCGAAGGTATTCACAAAATAAGTGCTATAAATGTTAGTTTCTCGGAGAAGACCTAACTTTTTTTCGTGTTTGTGAACGTGCCATGTTTCTAGGGATAAGTAGAGGTTTTCAGTTTCTTTTCAAAACTCCCCACACGGCTGGTAATACGCAAGTCATTACAAAACACAAGGGCTTCGAGAAGACGGAATACAACTGACACACAACCTCAGTAAACTTTCCTTCGGAAAAAAACCACACAAACTCTGCAACAGAAGCCAAATAATAAATGTTGAATTTGAAAACGAATGTGAGGGGAACGCTAAATTTTTGACCATCTATGCGAAAACCATGCACAGCGATGGTTGACCCAGGCAGTCCAAAATCTGAAAAGGGGTGTTTTTTGGACTTCCTCCAGTTATTTTCAAAGCTACAAACAAAAGAATTACGTGACGTCTCCAAAGCAGCCCCTTAAAGAAGAAAGCGTATGCATAACATATCCACCATTCAAGAAAGTAACCAAAAAATCAAATAATCAGATCTACATTTATACTTAGTCAAACTAGTCACAACTTCAAGTAAAGGTAACAGTTATTACAGTCAAGTATTTTTGCAAAATCTCCATGGTTTAGTTGACAGCAAAACCTGAAAATTGACGTTCTAAGCTGTACTAACTCTGCGTTCTACCACAAACTTTTTGGTTCATTGGCAAGATTGGTAGTTCTTGAAAGTTGCCTTCAGAGTTTATAACAGACTAGGAATGTTTATACCAGGATATTTGGTTGTATGGTTTGCCGTCGATGCAGCCCCGTGCCAGTGTACACCCATGCTTTGCCGCCGCTGTTTATTTTCAACCGTTTTCTATCCCTGATCAGAAGTACTGCTGGCACGTGGCTCCGAAAACGCCATGATAACCCGGAGAACAAGCTGCATGGCAGTCCTTTCTTGCGAAATACAAGAACAAGTGATCCTGCGAGCTTTTAACTTTATACATAGTACTCGATAAGCTACCGTCGACTCGCGAGATATCGACGTCGAGTAAAGATAACAGACTCTTGGCGAAATCTGAAGGAAGTCGATGCAGCGGGCGGATGACGTAATTTTGTTTCTATTCTGACACGGGTTTCTTTGCTCAAGAAGTCCCAGTGTCCACTGCGATACCGTATTGAAAAAAAACAAGCCGCAAATATCTGCTTCGCATTCACGAACGTCTTCAAACCTGTAAAGAAATGTCAATTTGTGAGTCCGAAGGTGGAGTTTTGCTGCTTATCACATGTCACAGGTGTAAAGAAGCGTCGACTCTCGCGCGCTTCTTTCACCGCGTCAGATCACAAGGCGGAGTTATTCTCGTCTTTTCTGTCGGGCAGTGAGCAAATTTCGCTGTCCAATCGATTTACAACTCTATTATCCACATGCCTACGCTTGTACAGGCATGAATTTCTGCCGGGACAGGGAACAGCCCAGTTCAGTTGTTGTGCGTTCGTCTTCTTTGGTACTAGTAGTTGAACAACATCGTGACCGTGGTATAATTTGATCGAGATATGTCTAAAATTGCGAAATGGTTGATGATAAATGTATTAGTTTTCTTTTGCTTGACGCCATTTTAAAATATCAACCCAAACACAAAAATAGCATATAAATATTTTGTCTTTATGCGCTTCCAAAATTTATGATAAACGTCACGCACATATACTTGGAGTTGGTAGCGAACTTCACTACGAGCTATTTCAACTATATACCTGTAAGCGCATACGTCGTTCTTTTTTATACCTGTGATTTGGGAGTACAAAAACCACCGATAAATGAAGTTGTCGACTTTACACCACACTGATTCGCGAGTGTAAGGTCTACAAGAACCGCACTTGAATTCGGTGGGGGCTGGTTCTACAACCGCACTCAGCCAGTCACCCAATTCTCTGCTTGTCAAAAGCACCTTTCCCTGGTTGGCCTCCACAATAACGACTCGACCAAATTATGGTATTCAAAAGGCAGACGGCAAACTTTTTTGGCGCTGGAACGTTTCGAACGATTTCGGGCGCTTGTCGTTCACCATATCTGTTTATCCGTTTATTTCTGGCTCCTGTATCATTTTCTTGCTTGGGTCGACCCGAGAGTAGCTACGACAAAAACTCTGGGTTTTATTATTTATTTGAGCTGTGAAAAGTGTCCGACCGTTCGCATCAGAGACCATGGTTTCCATTTTGTCTGCCAGGCACGTATTGACGCTGGACTCTGCTAACCAACAGCGACCACGTTACCTGATCCGTTCAGGCAGATTTACCAGAACTGCATGTTGCGAAGCGCGCGTTATGGCGGCTCAACCGTCACTGGGATTCACCCCATCCCCCTTTCTGTCGGCATGGGCGGCCCAAATGGCTGAAATTTGGCGTTAAAATACCCGCCCATAGCCGTTCAGCTCTGCACTAACCCGACGCGCAGCAGTTATCTTGCACGTCGGCGTCTGGCGTAGTCTGAAAAACGCATACACAGTCACATCGCATTCATGTCACAAAGAAAAGGTAGCGGAAGGGGCTGGCTATCTATGCAACGTCTACACTAGACCAAACTCAATGTCAAGCTTACCGGTCCTCGTGCCTGGGAAGGGAGGAACACCTGGTTGTACCAGCGGGAAGGAGAAATTTTCCATGTTGAAATTGTAAGCCACCTTGGCGGAAAATAAAGCCTTCCTTCGGTTACCGCAACCTTGTGGCTTCTCACGTACATAGGCAGACGTATGACAATATATCAAGTGTAGTAACTAGGTTAACTAAGGACGCCGGTAAATACCAACTAACATTGAACTATACTATAAATAGGACCAAACGATATTTAATGCGCATGTCTCCCTAGCTTTGTGGTAACTCATCGTCCAACGTCGCGCGCTCCCATCCCTGCGTCTACAACGGCCGAAGCCGAGTATCTGCCGGCTGCCCAGAGCTGCTCCTGGTTGCCACGATGCCTAGCTAGCTGGAATGGACTCAAAGACTGCTTGGCAGCGCATGGCTTCCCTGCCAGACGGTGGGAAACGAGCACGTGGTACGACCGTCTGAGATTGGAAGGTTGGCTGTGTAAGGTGGCGCAGACAGCTTTCGACCCGATCATGACCCGACTGCCCGTGATTATTCTTCATAATAACGGTTCTTAACATATGTCCCCGAAACGTTTAATATCATTTGTTTATGATTTGTTTGATCCATTGCAGCAGATCAGAGTTTTCCAAATAAATTATGTACACAGGACAACAAACAGCAGTTAATTGGCCCTACTACCTGAGTTTATTACTGAGCACAACGTTAATCGTTTTGAGAATCTAAACTTTACGATGTGTATTTCGCAAACTATGGAAAAGTACCGTCAAATAAACAATGCAAATAATCATTATTCATAAAGCATGGGTTGATAATGTTCTTTTGTAAAATGTCAAAATGTCAATGTTCATTGTTACAGCAGAGACTGTATGCGCATAAACGTTCAAATATATTACACGCGGAGTCGAGGAAATGGCGAAAGGCGGACAAAATAATTTCCAGTGGCTGTTGTTTAATTTCATGTTACCCATATTGCATAGCGTTCCACAGAATTCCGCCCACAAAAAAGGGACGTTGAAGTCAATGAGGTTTTTATCTATCTAATTAGATGTTATGGCTGAGCGACAAAATCGGAGCATCACCATTTAGTTAAAGAAGACGCCGCGCAGCTTGGGCTGCATCAGCGAGATATAAGTTGCGGTTTTGACACTTCAAATTTCGGTCTTTGGAGGGGTCACCCTTGATTTACCCAAATTGTCTTCGGGTGTGTTCGTTGGTTCGTTACTTATGCAATGGCCTTAACAGGCAACAGTACACGCATTTTAACAAGCCGTGCTACCGCTCCAAGTCTTGTCTGTTCACAAGAGTTTGACATTCTTCAGGCTTCTCTCAATTTTAAATGCTCAAATAATGTATAGCAAACTGCGGATAATCAACACCAAATATGCTTTTTGCATAATTTACCAAGTTTGGGCTAAAACTATCAATCTGCATGCATGTATGTATATGTATGTATGTATGTATGTATGTATGTATGTATGTATGTATGTATGTATGTATGTATGTATGTATGTATGTATTGAGAGATGATGGTAATGATGGTGGTGGTGGTGATGGTGTGACGATAATAATGAGAAGGAGAAGAAGAAAGAGGATTGTTGTTGTGGTTGTTGTTGTTGTTACATAGTTTGAAAATATGCTGCATTAAGTAGGTTATCAAAATTCCTCTTCACACTGGCAAGTTCCTTGCCTTACCAGATCTTGTGTCGCATGTATCCTTTCTTTACACTGCCACAAAACACTCGCTCATCCCTGGATTTGTGCTCAAGAATATCTCAGTACAGTTATGGTCCGTGCTTTGTCATTCTTGGGAGATGTTCAGTTATTACGGTTCACCAAATGTCTCCTAGTGCTCTGCCAAACGGACATTGACTCACTAAAGACCATTGATTATGAGTGTTTTTGTAAAGCCATTTCTGATCACATGGTAAAATATTATGCCAAGACACATCTGAGAAAGGGTAGTGATAAATGATTGCAGAGGTATAAAACGTCATGAAAACACATTAACGCACTCTGATAATTGTATGTGTCCTTAAAGTATTGCGTTTAGGTAAGAGGGCCAACATTTTCTATGGATCATAGGAGACTTTCAAAGTTTTCACATAATATGGCTAATGCATTTACTAAAAAAGATATGTTACTTACTTATTTCTTCAAGTAAGAAGACTACAGTGTCAGCTCATTTCACTGACCTGCATGTAATAACACAAAATATCCACTTTCAATAAACTACCTCCCCCCCCAAAAAAAAAATACACTACATGATATGCTACTTTGCTAAAATGAACACAAAAATGGTTTCAATTTATGGATTTGAAGACAAAATTGCCGGGGTTTGTCTTTCATGAACTAATGTACCATTTTGTGTGTGCATCACTCGGCCGGCATCTCTGTATTCCTAAGTCAATTTAAGAGGTACGTTTTTTGAAATCTAGGCCAAACGGAAATGACAATGCTCTTGATCCAAATAAGCCTTCTCCTTCAGGAGTTTAGGATTTCACATAAGAGATGCATACATTCAACCTCTTCCTATGTTAAACGAAAATCAAAAACAGTGCTGTGACATACTTTTAACAGATTTAGAATGCTTTAGTGCTTTAAAGTATGTGGAAAAACAGCACCCGGATATCACGGTTTGACAGTATAATTTAATTTTACAAAAACAAAAAGTGCCCCTCGATTAGTTCCTTGTTGAATATTACAACGGACGTTTTCAAGCAGGCATGCTTTCAGTTTCGCAGAAAAAAGGGTATTATTACCTTATTACTCAAGAAGAGCGACGAAGAACTGAAAAACAGGTAACCTGTTAGTCTTTTGTGCACTGATTTTAAAAGTTTAGCTCAAGGTTTGGCTAATAGACTGAAATCAGTGCTACCAACAGTAATCAGTTGTGATCAAGTTGGTTATAATAAAGATAGACAAGCTGGAGATGTTTAACGATTAATACGATATCTATCCATTTACACTTATAGATACAAAATACCAGGTGCCTTCCTTTTCATTGATTTTGAAATAAAAGTCTTCAATGTAAAAAGGAACAACCCATCTTTACAGCATACAAAAGATTTGTTAACTCTGTACAAAAACCACATTGCCTTTAGAAAAGAGAAAATGTTTGCACATAATAACAAGTGGGGGATTTACAGTTCTAATATCCACCGAAACCAATACACAACAGACACGACACATGATAATGATAATGATGAATGTTTCATAATTTATTGACTTCTGTAATGTAAAAGTATATGTTTTTCTCAGATTTAATAAGACATGTATTTAAATCTTTTTAGTAACTCCAATAAAAAGAAATAAAACTCTTCGATTCCTTGAATTTGACATATATTCAAGAAGTGTTAAAAGTTTTAAATTTTGGTTAAAATGTTATTAAATGGTTCAATGGTGAAATTTTTAGTAGTACTAATAATAATGGATTGTTGACAGAATTTGTAAATCTAAAGAGGGGAGTTCTACTCGACATGGATGTTCTCTGAGTACTCATTGTTTATTCTTTGTATTGATATACTAGTTTGTAGAATTAGGCAATGCATAGAGATAGATGGTATTCAGTTTCCTTGTCAAGTAGAAGAAAAGGAAGCCCATATTGTTCTATTAGCAGACGATACCACTGTTTTTGTCAGAAACGAGAAACCTGTTTCGGATATGATGAGTCAATTTCAAAAAGTGTCTGGTTTAAAAATTAAAACAACAAACTGAAGTAGTGTGGATTTGCAGTGTGAAAGATTCAAAGAAATTTACGTTTTCTTGTGGGGGGTTGGGGAGGTTAAAGTAGGTAGTCGAACCCGTAAGAGTGCTTTGGTGTTGATGGGTCACAACAATAAAGATATGCGATCAGTTGAATTGGCAGCAAAAGCGAAAAAAGTTAGAAGATACTCTGATGGTTGGAAAGTGAGAAACTTAACTCCGTTTAGTAAAGCTTTGATTACAAAGTGTCTTGACCTATCAAATCTCTACTTAGCAGCACTATTAGATGTGCCTCCTGATTTTGTTGAGAAAGTTGATCAATTGGCGATCGACTTTATTTATTGTTCTAAATACAAAAATACAAAAATGTTTTGTTGTCACCTACAGAGAG